>NC_134837.1:106489441-106801248 GCF_004210375.1 Tachypleus tridentatus
TTATTGAGTCACCTTAATAGTGTAGATCTGGACACTTGTCTGTCATTTGGTACATGATCGTTTATCTCATGTTTGAGATCAGTGATAGACTTCCTTCTGTCTCAGGGCAAAATAAAGTTTTTTTAAATCATGCATGATCAAATATTCCACTTTTGTACAGTATTGTACAGAATTTGTGCATATTTAGTGAAGAAATATTTGTAAACTGTAGAAGGTTAACTACAGCCTGAATTAATTTTTTTATTTCTATTTATGCTTAGAAACTGTTAATATTTTACTCTTAGTATGTTTAATGATTTGTAGATACATTTTAACAAAACAGTTTATACTCCAAGTAGTTGCTAGCATTTTAGAAATACTTTAAACTGACTGTACTGATGTATATTTTCAGTAAATATAACAACACCAATGTTTCCATGTGAATAATAGCTGTATTTGTATAATGTTAAAAAGTATGTTCTGCTTTCTTTGGTGGAAAAAAAATGAACCACCATCTACAGGAGACAAAAAGGACACATGAGGTTTGTTTGTGTACTTAACTAAAATCTATGTGTACAATTAGTGTATTGTACAGTGGTGCAATTTATAAAACAGAAATTCCAAAAACTCACTTCTGTAATATCTGGGCCTAAATTTTAAATGTGTAATTGATGTATCATAGAATATTTGATTTTGTACTTGAATATTATAGCATTAAAAGAAAGCAATACTGTTGAAAATATATTTTTAGAAATAGTAAAAGTTTTCATATTAAAACAGATCAATAGGTTCTGGCTGTTAGGAGAAGATCATATCATTATTTTTCTCTGTGATAATTTAAGAAAGTTCTTTAATGCTCAAAGTGCATAATTCAAATTTAAATTTCTGTAAATGCTGATGATATTAGGATTGTAAGAGTGGTGTTTTATTTTTCAGAAGCTTAATGTCTTGTATCTTGTTAACCTTACTAAAACATTGTGTAAAAGTTATTCATTAGAATAAAGGATGTGTTAAAAACTAGACGGTCAGAAGTCTTTAATAGAATAATATATCACCAAAGTAACAATTTTTCTTTATTCAATTTGCTAGATACATTATCATGAAGTAAGTGTTAGGATCGAATTGGACTAAAATAATAAAACTAATTCTTGAAATACAAGGAGGATCTATTACTTGTATTAGTACTGATAAGAGATATATTGCTGTGATAATATATAAAAATGGTAGTCTGTTATGATGTACTTTTTAAGTAGTTTCTTTTCAGAAATTATATAACTTTACAATGAACTTTAAATTATTGAGAAAAATAAATCAGTACACCATCTCTAATTACATTTGGTACGTGGTTGTTTATTTCATGTTTGACGTTGGTGTGGTGACAGTCTTCCATCTGTCCTATAGGTAGCATGAATGAAGGTACTTAACGTCAGTATCATTGAGTTTTAGTGTTTTGTCTATTTCTTTCCTATTTTCAAATTTACCTGTTTCAATCTCATGATCTAGTGTGTACTTACATTTGGGGAGCATTTTAACTATATAATCATGTGTCGGAGAGTCAAGCCAGCATTGTATGAAGCTTTTATGTGAACTGTCAACTCTAATGACAATTCTCTGTTTTTTGAGCCATGTCATGACAATAAAACTTAATATATAGTGTTAAACACTGTTTTTATCAAAATTTATTTGTGGAGTTCTCTGTAATTGATTTCTTCTAGCATATACTGATACTCTTTGTTAGTTTTTTCTGTTTAGTTAAGATGCTGTATGGGGTAACATGACAGTTTTTCAGATCCTTAATTTGATCAGTGTGTTCATTCAAGCAGAATTCTTATGACACATCCTTAATACAAGTACATGGAAATTCTAAAGAATAATAAGTATTCTCACCCTCGTTCATTCAATTGTCAACAGGGATCAGTGAAACATTAACATACTGTTGAAATTTACATTGTGTAGTGTGATGGAAGGATTAGCCACATAAAATGGAAAGAATGACCAAATATTCTCTTGTTTTTCACTTTTGCTCAGTACTGTAAATATTTCATTTGATTATTAAAAATATGACTAATTTTTTAAACGAGGAGAAATATTAGACAATTCAGCATCTTGTTTGATATGAAATATTTCTAAAGATGTAGATGAGATTTTGATCTGTGTTGCTATTAAACAAAGGAGAATGTCCACTTGAATAAAGATGAAACTGTTTCAATATGTGATAAATATGAAATAGTAACAAATTTCTTCCTGTAATTACTAGTTTAGAATACATCTGTCAGTTGTATTTAGTTACAACTTTCTATGTTTGTGTGCGTGTTCTGCGTGTAGAACTATACTTGTGTTACCCAAATATCAAAAAGTCATAAAAGTTACTAATTTTTGACTCACTTAAGAGTGATTTTACCAGTGTCAAAAAACTTATCACTTTGGTGTTGTAGAAGAACAAAGTTCATTTATAGGTGTGGCACAGATTAATGTACAAACTAATATGAGTTGGAATTGTTTGTACTGAATTCTCCTGGACTATTCTTTTAACATTTTGCCTGAATTTAAGCGCTATATCAGATTTTGTTCGAAATAAGGTGTTTTATTCCCAGTAGCCAATAAGAGTGAAAGGATCAAATAAATGTAAAGGCTTAAATAGTTTCTGTGAATAAAGACTCTTTATTTGTTTATTGTATTGATAGTAGTAACCCCGCACTAAAAGAGGGCGCCACATGCTTGTCGAAGTAGAGGGATGATACCATTTAAGATAACGAGGTCATAGTTCAGTAATTGTTATGAGAAGGCGTGTCGTTAGGGACGCGTTGCTAGGCCGCCATGACTGATCAAATACGTCACATGTTGAGAACATGTGTGTAAAAAACGACTCGTTTGGGTTGAGAAAATGTTTTACGTAGAGGAGTGAACAACGTTTCGACCTTCTTCGGTCATCGTCAGGTTCACAAAGAAAGAGAGAGGTAAGTGACCGGAAGCTGACCACATGTTTGAATAAAATTGAGGTCTATACTATGTAAAAACTACACTGACAAACATCACACCAACATTATTTATAAAATACAATGTGATAACTGCCACGACTTCTATATTGGAGAAACAAGTAGAAAAATGGAAACCAGATTTAAAGAACGTAAAAAAGTCACCTTCACACGTTTTCGAACACTGCAAGTCAAATAAACACAACATAACCATAGAAAACACTCAAATACTAAATAAAGAAACAAACGCAAAATTAAAGAAGCCTTACTTATACAACAACTTAAACCCAAAATAAACCAATATAAAGGAACGCCTTTATACCTATATTAATATAATAAAATAAATATATATAATCAAACATCTAACACAGCCTTCTACATTCCAACACTCATTACACAACCCCTTTCAAACATGTGGTCAGCTTCCGGTCAGTTACCTCTCTCTTTCTTTGAACCTGACGATGACCGAAGAAGGTCCTCTACGTAAAAAAATTTTTCAAAAAAAACGAGCCGTTTTCATATATATATTTCTCTACAAGTGGGTTTTCTCGACATCACTGATTAAAAGTTGAGAACATGTTTTTAGACTGCTTTGATAGGTGGCCATGTCTCATTATGGTAATAATTGATTAATTAAGTTGTCTTAAAATGGACACTTAACGCCAATTCATACAATCATTTATAATTAATCAATTTGTCCAGAAATGATGTTTAACACTAATTCATCAAATAGTTAAATTTCCTGTCCTAAGAGGATGATGTGTTAATTAAAACTTATTCTTTTAATTATCGATCGCATGTTTTTTAATGAAATGGCATATTATTTAATGTAACCTGAACACAATTATACACATTTTTATCATGCATATAATACACAACTATATGTTTAAATTTCCCTAAAGAGGGCAATATCATACAATAATTAAAACTTATACATCTACTAATTTGACTTAATACAAAAACTTACATCTTCAATAAAATTTTTATTACGTGATAACAATTTTACTAATTTGTGTTTATGCAACAAAATTGTGGTCCGGCATGGCCAAGCGTGTTAAGGCGTTCGACTCGTAATCCGAGGGTCGCGGTTTCGAATCCCGGTCGCACCAAACATGCTCACCCCCCAGCCGTGGGGGTGTTATAATGTGCAGTCAATCCCACTATTCGTTGGTAAAAGAGTAGCCCAAGAGTTGGCGGTGGGTGGTGATGACTAGCTGCCTTCCCTCTAGTCTTACACTGCTAAATTAGGGACGGCTAGCGCAGATAACCGTTGAGTAGATTTGTGCGAAATTCAAAAACAATGCAACAAATTAACTTACGCGTTACTTTATCTCATGTTTTTCAGAGATAAGAGCCCTAAAAATATATTAAGTTTTTTTACAATACAATAATTAAATCTTACCTAATCGAGTGATTAAAGATTTTCAGTACTAAACTGTTACGTTTCCTGTCCTAAAAGAACTTGATTTTACTCAATCTGATGTATCTAACGCATGCCTATATATTTAAGTAGCTCTAAAAAGGACAACATCATAAAATAATAAAAAGTATACTTGAAACATCGTTTTATATCGTAATTAAAACGTTTATTATGCAATAACACTTTTATTAATTTGTGACAAAATAATTTCCCCATGTTTTACAAAGGCGGACTTTTACATATACTTGAACACTGTTATCACCGTAGGATTTTAACAGATTCAAACAGTGAAATCAGTTTTATAAAGTAAGGATTTTTCTTAAATAGCATATTAGAATATTTTTTACGTTTTAGTAAGGTTGTTAAATACGTGATTGTTACATATATATCAGGTCATCCTATAAGTAATATACGAAAATTTAATACAGAAGGTGCATCATCATTCCTGTCTTTGTAGAAGGTTTTAATGACTAAAATATGTAGTAGGACATGTATACAAATGTTCAGACAAATAAAATAAACTAACCCAACTCCACTTTTTCAGATCATTAATCAAATAAACCCTTATGAACAATGATGTGTCTGAGGAGCACATTAGACATATAATACTTTACGAATTTAGAAAAGGCAGTAGTGCAGCAGAAACTACACAAAACATTCAAGGTGTTTATGATGCGGAGTCTCTCAATGAAAGAAAATGTCGAAGGTGGTTTCAGAAGTTTAGATCATGTGACTACAGCTTAAGTGATGCGCCATGTTCAGGTTGAGTTTAATGATGACTTGCTGCTGGCTGCACTTGATGAAGATTGTGCTGTAACAGTTGAACTAATACAGAAGCTTAATTCAACCCATTCAACAACTAACCATCATCTGCAACAGCTTGGAAAGGTGTCAAAACTTGGAAAAGAGGTTCCCCATGATTTGACAGAAGCCAATCTTAGAGCGAGAATGGACATTTGCACTTCTCTGCACTCTCGTGAACGTAACTTATCCTTTTGGACAGATTAGTGACTGGAGATGAAAAATTGATATTTTATAAAAATGTTAAGCCCCGCAGACAATGGCTCAGTGTAGGTAAACTGGCTAAAGCACAGCCCAAAATGGACCTGCACACAAGGAAAATCTTGTTAAGTGTTTGGTGGGATATTTTGGTGTGATCCACTTTGAGTTGCTGCCACTCAACGTAACGATTACATCAGACTTCTAATGTCAACAGTTAAAGCGCTTGAATGTTGCATTGAAAGAAAAGTGGTCTGCTTTGAATAATCGTAAAGGTGTCGTGTTACACCAGGATAATGCACGGACCTATACAGCAAGGATCACATCTGCAAAGATTGAAGAGCTAGACTGGAAAAACTTCCACATCTTCCTTATTCTCCAGATTTTGCCCCATGTGATTATCATCTATTCCGAAGTTTGCAGAACTATCTTGATGGAAAACAGATTGGAACACATAAAGATGTCAAAACTATCCTTTCTACATTATTTTCCTCCAAATCCTAAGAATTTTATAGAAGTTACATTCAGAAGCTTGTGAATCGTTGGCAGGAAGAAATTAATAATAATGGAACATAACTATTCATTAAATAACATTAAAAACGTTTGTAATCCTTTCATTTTTCCTGAATTTAAAATCGAACATTACTTAAGAGATGACCTGATATATTAACACTTTTACTTCGAAACATGAGCCATCTGTATCAAATAGAGATTTTTTATAAACTAATTTTTATGGTATGTAATTTAAGCATAAAAGACTAAGCTTAATCTTTATTTATAAACAAAGGAAATTTAGTAAATAGTTTGGTTTGTTTTGAATTTCGTGCAAAGCTACACGAGGGCTATCTGCGCTAGCCACCCTAATTTAGCAGTGTAAGACTAGAGTGAGGGCATCTAGTCATCATCACCCACACCATCCACCGCCATCTCTTGGGCTACTCTTTTACCAATGAATAGTGGGATTGATCGTAACATTATAATGCCCCCACGGCTGAAAGAGTCGGCATGTTTGTTTTTTGTTTTTAACTTTCGCGGAAAGCCTGCCTAGTATATGTGTAAATCCTCTTTTGTAATACATCTGTAAATTATTTTGTCTCAAATTAGTAAACGAGTTATTAGATAATAAATGTTTTATTGAAGATGTAAATTGTTGTTTAAAGTCAAATTAACAAAATTATAAGTTTTAATTATTGTATCATATTGCCCCTTTTAGGGCGATGTAAATCTATGGTTATTTATTGTATGCACGGTAAATGCATATATAAAATTTGGATCATGTTGTGTTAAATAATGTATAATGTAATTGGAAAATACTTGATTCATAATTAAAAGGATAAGTTTTAATTAAGATATGGTTATGTTAAGAAAGGAAATTCAATTAACTGATGAATTAGTGTTAAGCATCCTTTTTAAGACAAATTAATTATAACTGAATAAGTGTTAAGCATACTTTTTAGGATAATTTATTTAATTATTGATATGAAGGGACATGAATTGTATGAGTCATGACATGTCATGGCAGTCGGAAAACTTGTTCCACCTTGTAACGTAAAAACTCATCATGGTCACATTAACAGGCGGCTTAGCAACGCGACCACAGCTTTGGAACTATGACTTCGTCAGTTATGAAGAAACCACCTCTTTCCCCAGGCCTCAACACGCATGTGGCAACCCCTTCGGTGTGTCTGAAATGTGGGTTTCCTTCTGTTGATTTCTTTCCTCTACTTTCTGTGTTCGAAATTGATCTCAGAAGTTCATTTCCTGAATCTGCGTCTTGTGGATACATTTAAACTTATCTGTTAGGAAGGAACCAGTACACTTGAATACTACAAATACCAGAACATTCAACACCTTGAAGAGTAAAAAAACCCAGCTTCAAGAAATATCCACATTTTTATAAGCCAAACTGTGTTGATATTAGGGATAGTATAACCAAAGAGAAGCTTATGTGAATTAGGTTTATAATTTTAAACGACGTTGTGCATATGTGTTGCCTTGAGGTAAGTTGGAGAATTTTGGAATAGATGGAACAGATCTGTCCTTCAGTTATGAAGATTGGCTGGTTATTAGCAAAGCTATCTGTGCCTTCAGATTTACTGCTAACCCACTGAGGGTCAGATATGAAGAAACAGTATTCATTCACCGTAATAATAATAAAACAAAAATAATGACAGTTGATATACGTAATAGTATAACTAACTTTCCAAGATAACACAAAAACGCTAGCTTTCGGCATAAAGTAATGTAGTAGATAAAACTGCATTGGAAACGCGAACTAAGTATAGCATGCACTGCCCGGCATGGCCAGGTGGGTTAAGGCGTTCGACTCGTAATCTGAGGGTCACGGGTTCGAATCTCCGTCGCACCAAACATGCTCGTCATTTCAGCCGTAGGGGGTTATAATGTTATGTTCAATCCCACTATTCGTTAATAAAAGAGTAGCCCAACAGTTGGCGGTGAGTGGTGGTGAATAGCTGCCTTCTCTCTTGTCCTACACTGTTAAATTAGGAACGGATAGCGCAGATAACCCTCGTGTAACTTTGCGCGAAATTCAAAACAATATAGCGTGCACGCTGCTTCTTTTCCTCCTGTGCGTCTTTCGACCAAAAAAAACTAATTAACCTATCCGTACAGGGGAGTGCTATCTGTACGCGACACAAGTCATTATTTAAACAGCATCGAATTTATAGCAGTGATTTTCCCATAGCAGAAACAAACATTATATTTACGAAGATACAAAAATAAAAAAATACCAGAATAGTTCACGAAAAGCTAAGAATGTGAAATGCAATACAAATAGAACCACATGTAAAACATTATAAGTCGTAAGTCTAACACACTTAGTCCTTTTAACTATCACGTGTAACAAACACATAAAGGAAATAACAAATTACGTTTGTAAAAGCAGGAAAGGAAACATGATAATCCTCGCGAAAGTAGAAAGCTTACTTCGGATAATAATATTCTGAAAATAAAGATAAACTGTCGTTACCAAAGCAACGTAACTATAATAATATAATGTATAGTGTATACGAAATTGGTAAGTAGCTAATAATTTAACTACTTATATAATAATAACTTAAACCAAAGTAAGTTGTTAATTCAATGTAAAAAGTGAATAGTATTAATTATGAACAGTTGATATTAAAATAATAATTAATTTTATGTTCATTAAAAATCACGGACCTAATCCTTATGTATAATATCTTAAATGATAAATCACCAACTTACTCTTTCACACCGAAACAATAATTGTTAGGTGATATAAACAGCGTCTCTGCAGCTCCCAGTCGGGGCTCGTATGGTCAGATGGAATAAGGCGCTCGACCCGCCCTCTGAGGGGCGTGGGTTCGAACTCCCAGTATGCTTCTTCTTTCAGTGGTGGGTGCGTTTTCATGTGACGGTCATTCTGACTATTTGTGGGTAAAAGAATAGCCTAAGAGTTGGCGGTGGGTGGTGATGACTAGCTGCCTTCCCTCTCGTCTTACGCTGGTAAATTAGGGACGACTATCGCAGATAGCCCTCGCGTAGCTTTGCGCAAAAATAAACATGTGCTACATTCTTTTTTATTTTGATAAGTTTTATTAATTTTTATCGATATACACATATTCTGAATTTGTTATCAATTATATAAGTTAGTCTTTCTACGATAGATGTGAAAATTATTTATATCTATTTCAATGCACAATCTTTCGTACGTACCAACGATACTTAGAGCATTGAATGAAGTATAGTTTATTTGTTAGTCATGGATTTCGCGCAAAGCTACACGCGGGCTATCTACACTGGCCGTCCTTAATTTAGTAGTGAAAGACTGGAAGGCATATACTCATCGCCATACACCGCCAACTTTTAGACTACGTTTTCACTAATGAAGTAATGGGATTGACGGTCATATTATAACGCTCCCACGGCTTGGTAGGATGGAGATTCGAATCTGCAACCCACACATTGCGAATTGAGCATACCTGACCATGCTTGGCCGTGGTGGAATTTGAAAGATTGGTTTGTTTAGAATTTCACGCAAAGCTACACAAAGGCTATCTGTTCTATCCGTTCCTAATTGTGACAAATTATAGGGAAAGCAGTTACTGAACATCACTCAACATCAACATTTGGGATATTTGTTTCATAACGAATAATAGGATTGGCCGAAACATTATAACTTCCACAGCTGAAAGGACGAATATATCAGATAACGAGGATAAGAACCTGTTACTCCCAGATTACGAGTTGAGTGCAATACTCACCAGACCATGCCAGGCTTATCCAGAAGGATAATTCTTCGTGTATTTTTAAACGCGTGGTTGTTTGGGCTGCTATCGCCATCTGAAATAAATATTTGCAACTAAAGCATTGAAGACGTACGAAATAATTAAGAAATTAAAATTGCGCGATAGTTTATAACCAAAAGATAATTACATAGTTTTTCTTCACAGATGGAACGAGTTTAAATATTCAAAAGATGTTTTATGTGATAAGACGGTTTTCAGGCAATGTATTGAGACTGTACATCAGTAAAAGGTGTTGTTTTCAAATAGAGGTATTTTGAAGAGTGGTCTCTTTTTTTATTTGTCAGTTTAGGGTTACGGTGTCAGCATCTAAAACTCATGGTTGATGCCGCTTTTTAAAATTTGAAACACATCTACAAACTAAAGCTTTTGTTTACCGTGGGAGAGAAAACTTTAGAAAATAATTAAATATCAAAGTACCAAAACACTTCCAATGAATTTTTGTAATTATAAAGAAAGTATCTACCGCAGTAGTATGCAATTAATACATGTACTGCCCTCTCATAATATATATTTATTATTTATAAAAAATTTTCGATTTCTCTAACTTTGCGTGTTTGTGTTTTTCTTATAGCAAAGCCACATCGGGCTATCTGCTAAGCTCACCAAGGGGAATCGAATCCCTGATTTTAGCGTTGTACATCCGTAGACTTACTGCTGTACTAGCGGGGGGCATTCTCTAACTTTGTATTTTGAAACACTCTAAACTCACCAGGGGTCACTTGGTAAATTTAACTCAAAGTGCTACTTTTTGCAACTTAACCAGTCAAGAAACTTATCTAATATTTTCTAGGGTAGTTGAATTGTATTTTTCTTGACCTTCTCCTTGAAGGACACTTTGGATTTGTCTTACCGAGGAGGAATAATTCATTATCCTGGTACACTGATCTGATTGATCGGCTGTTAGAAGAATGTGTAACGTGAATGCAATTTTGGAGCTTTCTAATGAGACCAAGTTCTGATCCTACAGGAGTCAAGACATGTTGTGGAAGATTTCTCCCGATATAAAATTCTTCAGGCTAATAATCATGTGTTTTTCATCGTCTTCAATTCCCTCTCACTTACGTTTCTTTCTTTCTGCTCATGTTTCAGCAAATAAAGATATTTTATCTTATTTTCATATTTACGTCGATGCCGTGTTTTGTGTCTTTTATTCCATTTTTTTTACAAATCACTGTATATGTCCTTCTGCATGGTGGATCAACAAACTTTTCATTTTGTGGATATCTGGTGACCGTGTACAGGTATTCGTTTGAATTAACAAATATTTTGTTCGTTTCATGGATTTAGTGCAATGTCATTGACGGTTATTTATGTTATCTGTCATTAGTTTTAGAGTGATAAACTATAAAGAAAGAAACTAGTCAACATCACCCACCGTCAACTAATATTTACCAACAACGGTTATTTGTGTTATCTGTCATTAGTTTTAGAGTGATAAACTATAAAGAAAGAAACTAGTCAACATAACCCACCGCCAAGTAATATTTACCAACAAATAGAGGGATTGATTGACATTTTATAACCTTCTTATAGCTGAAAGGTGAGCATGTTCGGTGATGGAATCGGATCCACAACCTGCAAATTACTGGTCTGATACAGCGGTAAGTCTACGGATTTACAACGTTCGATTCGCCTTGGCGGGCTTAGAAGATAGCCCGATGTAGCTTTGCTATGAGAAAATACACATACACATACTTTAACCATCAGATCCCACCACAAACTTACATCTGATTTTTAAAAAAATTACTAACTCATTCTATCTTCGAAATATGTGGATAGCTTTATGAATATAGGCGTAAACGTAAGTTTTAAGTATTCAAACCTTTGTAACGGCTGCACCTCATTTTACGTTTTAATAAGCGGTTGATGTTAAGTTTCAAAGAGAGAAATAATCGGTCCCAGCTCAACTCAATCTTATTTTGCAAAATTATGGTTTATGAAGTCATCACTGATTAATTCAAGCAACATGGATTTAGTTACCTTATCGTTGCTCACTTGTTTGCTAAATATTTGTAGCATGTAGTTTTTAAGTGACGTTCACCTTGACTAAACTAGGCTGAAGTTATTTTGTGTAACTGGTTTACATATCTTGCTCACCAGATGGCACTACAAGATACGTGTTGTCTATAAAATAACATTTGTAGTTGATTAACCCCTCATAGATATTCTAACAGATAATAAAATCTTAACATTTCACAAATTAGTCAACCACTAATTATTATTTATATTATAAAGTTGTTTGTACATGTTCGTGGAGACGTCTTGCTGTTCGGTCAGCAGTAACCTCATGACAGAAATCGCTGGTTACTCACGTGCTTGTATCACTGACTTATTTCTTCCCGTATCTAAGTATCTGCTCTCTATGTTTTAGTGACCTAGTACTGTAGTCTTTCGTTTTCTTAGTGGCCTTCATGAAAGTGACTCTCCATCTTTCTTACATTAACTTTATACATGTCTTTTGTACCTCTTACTAAATTATACCAGTTTATCTTCATTTCCCGTCATTTCTTAACACTACAAATCTTTTTCTTCACTTTATATTTCGTCTACAAGCAGTGTTTAATGATGTGATTCATGTAATCAGTCTAATTGCTTTGATCACCCTTCTCATAACGCCGGCCTGTCATGGCCAAGTGGGTTAAGGCGTTCGACTCGTAATCTGAGGGTCGAGGGTTCAAATCCCCGTCACCCCAACCATGGTCGGCCTATTAGCCGTGGGGGCGTTATAATATGACGGTCAATCCCACTATTCGTTGGTAAAAGAGTGGCCCAACAGTTGGCGGTAGGTGGTGATGACTTCCTTCCCTCTAGTCTTACACTGCTAAATGAGGGACGGCTAGCGCAGATAGCACTTGAGTATCTTTGCGCGGAATTCAAAACATACAATCAAAACACTATTATTTTTAAACCCTTCCATTAAACTTGTACACTCGTAACACGTTGGATGATTACTCATAATTTTCCACTCGAAAAATATTTATTTATTTCAGTTAGTCAATCAAACCTATTTTTTTCTTTTTTAATTAAGAAATAAAAGCTTCATTGTTCACCGCCCTAATTGTCTTAAAAAAAAAACAACGTTCTAATTCACTGTCATACTGACATCGTTAATGTTGAAAAGATAACAGCTACAACGCCTGCCTCACTCTTAAAACCCAGTTAATACCATGAAATTCCTTAGTGAGTTTTTCTTCTGGCCAAAATATTTACAAAAAGTAGTGATTTCTTGTCAGCTGTTGCCATGGCAACCTTCTACGCTCTTGAAATAAGTTTGAAACAGGTTTTACATTCCCCTTCGTTACGTAGTTCTTTACTTCACACATGATCAATGTTTGAGTTTGAGCTTCACTCTTACCCTATATTACATACGTGTAGCGACCTTTAGTTATATAACAGTTTTAACCCACAGGTTGTCTTCAAAACGTGTTCTGCAGTTTTAAACGTAATTACGATATAAGCTAAAAGTTTGTACATATACGTACATACAACTGTTTTTCCACGTACTACAAAATGATAAATAATTTTAATTTTTGAAGTACAATAACCTGATGCAAAGTTGTAGTTTCAATTTCAGTTTATACTTAAAAGATTCCTCCCCCCCTCTGAAATGCTCGTATTTTATCGTGGGTTAACATTTACTGTATTGAATATATGAATTCCAAACTATTTGCTAATTTTGCCCTTTTTGTTGTCATGGCAACATATCATCTTATCATTTTGACTACTTGAGAAACGTTGGAGGAACAAAAAAAAAGGTAAGTGCTTTATAAAGGACTTTCAATTTTCACGAGTTTATGATGTATCAACTATTTTTGAAGGTTAAAAAATTATTTTTACACATTGAAAGGTAGTGTCATAAGCCTTCAAATAATATGGTGTGTGTCGTTAAGGCTAAAGATAAAATAGTTTATTTGATAAGTTACGTATTCTAGCATATCTTGTATATATTGCGAACTGTGATGTCTGTCCGAGCTTCGTCTGTCTCCCGTTTGAAAAGCTACGCACGCAGACAGAGCTTAACCTTTACTTTCGACATGACAGGAAAACAGACATGGATCATGTTGATGGCATATTTTATTTCGCGAGCGAGATATTCTGCAGACAATTGTTTGGAATTATTCAAACTATCATTCACATTTCAAAATATCACAATTACCTTTCGTTGTATGAATAGCTCATAGCTTTGGCTCTGAGTGAATTTAAGAATACAACATAATTAACCGTTTTAAAATTCATGAAATAATTTAAACTGATAGAAGAACTTAAAACTTTTAACATCACTGGGGACGGGCACTTTTCCTTGTAATCTAATGAATTTGATATCCGGTGAATACATTTCGAATATTTTTAGTTAACGTAAAATATAAGTTTTAAGATTTAATTCCAAAATTTTTTCTTCGTCACATAACGCCCGTCATTGGCACAGCGGCATGTCTGAGAACTCACACAGCTATAAACCTGGTTTCGATACCCGTGGTGGGCAGAGCACAGATAATACCCATTATGCAGCTTTGTGCTTAATTCTACAAAAAAGTTTGTTTGTTTGTTTGTTTTGAATTTCGCGCAAAGCCACACGAGGGCTAGCCGTTCCTAATTAAGCAGTGTAAGACTAGAGGGAAGCTAACCACCCACCACCAACTCTTGAGCTACTCTTTTACCAACGAATAATGGGATTAACCGTCACATTATAACGTCCCCACTTTTGAAAGGGCTAGTATGTTTGGTGCGACGGGGATTCGAACCCGCGACATTCACATTACAAGTCGAACGCCTTAATTCACCTGGCCATGCCGGGCCCAAGAACACAATTCTGAAAAAGTAAGCAATCGTTACATGACATTGATGGAAAACCTACTGAACAATGGCAGATGTTCCTATTATGATTGACGTTGTTTCACATCACTCTTTCATTCATGTTCTTCAGATGCTTATCCTGAATGTTTTCGCTTAACTTATAACATAAGTTATTTATAACAGCAGAAATTATTCGTTTATATTTTTGCGATTCACAATTCATGTGCAGCATTAATGTGTACGCCCTCAATGACCCTTGATAATGTTTTACCGTTTTTTTTGTTGTTAATCACAAAAGTTCATAATGGAGTATTTGTGCTCCGTCGACCTCAGGTATCGAAGCTCATTTTTTAGCGTTGTAATTCCAGGGACTTATCACTAAGTCACTGTTGCTTTTGTGTGAGTGTATGGACTGTAATAACAAACGTCCTCTGTTGTAAATGCGCTTTTAAGGAACGATAATGGTACCGATACAGTATAAAAATCTGTATATATCTGTGGATATGTAAGTTAACGAACAGTGAGTAGAACAGAATACGTTGTTTGTCTGTACCTAACGACAGTGAATCGTATGAGCATGTTTGTGCGTAATGTATGTTTTGTGTGTTTTTTTATATCAAAGTCACATCGGGCTACCTGTTGAGTTCACCTTTGTGGGTAATAAATGAATACAAAGAAAGGAATATCACAATTTTTGGGGTAATAAATAAATACACAAAAGATGACATAACTGTCTATGTAGTAAGTAAATACAAGGGATAGAACATCACCGTGCTTGTGGGTAATGATTAAATACACAGGAGGGGACCTCATTATGTTAGTGGTTAATTAAAGTGGCTTGTTTTTGTTTGTTTTTTTGAATTTCGCGCAAAGCTACTTGAGGGTTATCTGTGCTAGCCGTCCCTAATTTAGCAGTGTAAGACTAGAGGGAAGACAGGTAGTTATCACCACCCACCGCCAACTCTTGGAGTACTCTTTTAACAACGCATAGTGGGATTGACCGTAACATTATAACGCCCCCACAACTAGAAGGGCAAGCATGTTTGACACGACGGGGATGCGAACCCGCGACCCTCGCATGACAAGTCGCACGCCTTAACCCACCTGGCCATGCCGGGTCAGGAACGGAACGCACATCACTGTTTTAACTATCTCTTCGTGATTTTAAGAATTATATTGTTTACCTGACTTTAGTCTAGATTTAGTATTTTAAATTCAATTCATTTATAGGTTATAAATTAGCCTAAATACATTGTATTAATACTATTAATATTAGGATTACGTAACATTCAAGTAAAGAAACTACTAGTTAGTTATCGCATCGATAATATTAATATTACTTCAACGGAAGCAAAAAATAGTGATAAAAATGTAATATATTTGATTCTAAAATGCCAGGCTTAACAGTGTTGGCAATAGGTTACTGTTATTTAAATTAATATTGAACATTTGTTCCCAGCCTAAAAATACAATGGTTAAGACTAGTTGGAGTTAAGTGTTCACGGTTTTTTTGGTGTGATTGGATCAATTATTTGGAAGAAGGGAGCTTCTTAGAATAAATGGTTTAAGTTTAAATAAGATAGGGTCTGACTTGTTTGCAAGGGCTATTAATTCATCTCTAAGGTATGATTTTAAACCAGGAATAGACGGTGGTGAGGGCCAGGATAATTTACTCGCAAAAAAAGAAAGATGTAAAGAAACGTTTAGCACAGCAAATAAGATAGAAGTAGTTATAAGGTTAGACTTAATTAATACTATTGTGATGCTAAAAGTAGTTATAAGGTTAGACTTAATTAATACTATTGTGATGCTAAAAGTAGTTATAAGGTTAGACTTAATTAATACTATTGTGATGCTAAAAGTATAAAAAATAAAATAGATGACCTTATGACACTGTGGTGAATGGAGGATTTTGATATAAAGTGAATAACAGAAACATGGGTAAATATGGATGATCTTGATCACAAAAATTTCTTTTTCACAGGCAGTTTAATAGAGATAGAGCACTAAAGAGGGCGAAAGAGTATTTTTATACGTAAAATGTGAGTACATCTTGTTGACCTTGCTTGAAGATATCAAAGATAATAGCAAGGAGATTGAATCCGTTTAGGTTTCAATTACCAGATATAAATATAAAAAGGTTTTAGTGGAAATTTTCACAGACTACCAGAAGATACTGATGAAATAACTGAGAAATTTTACAGTAACCTTAAGATTTCAGTTGTTAATGAGATCATAATTATGGGTGATTTTAATTTCAGACATACTGATTGAGAAAGGCTGAAGTCAAACCTGAAGGAGAAAGGTTTTTGATAACTGTTCAAAATGGTTTCATTGCCAGTTGATCAACTAACCTACTAGAAAGAATGCTATTTTAGATTTATTGTTAACTTCTAACACACAAATTGTTAAGAGGGTGGAAATCGAGGAATTTCTGAGTGTAAGTGATCAACGTTCTGTTAGGTTTGATATTTTGCTGCATGTGGAGATAAGGAATAATGGTATTTCAGTCACAAATAAAAAAACAAATTTTGAAAGATGCGACAACAATTATCTACTGTGAATTGGACACCTGAATTATATGGAGGTGCTTATCAAATACAGAAAAATTTTAAATATCTAAAGTAAGCTTATTCCTTTAGAAAGAAAAGGGTGGTTGCAAGTAAAGAGAGTATAAGAGATATAATTAAAGAAAATAATCACAAATGTAAGAAATTTAAGTTCAATGGCATGATGGGAAATTTAAAAGATTACAGAAAATCATCAAAGATAGTCAAACAGGAAATTATGACATCAGAAAAGTCTATGAAAAAAGGTTGGCTAAAAAGTAAACATTAACAATAAGAATTTCTTTAATTGCATTAAGGGTAATCAAAATGTTAGGATAGGGTTGGATGACAAGTAAGGTTTGCATTTGATGATTATTATATGGCTGGGTTATTAGATTATACTCTTTTTTTTTCAGACGTTATTATTAATTCTGAGCTTGTTAAGAAAAAAATTTGGAAATTTAAAGATGATAAAGCTCCTGGCTTATTAGATTCTACTTTTTTTTCAGTATTTGTCATTAATTCTGAGCTTGTTAAGAAAGAACTGGGAAGTTTAAACAACGATAAAACTTCTGGACCTGATAATATATCCCCAAGAGTTTTGAAGGAGAGTAGGAACTGAATATGTTAGCAACTTATTACTATTTTTTTTTGTAAGTCCTTCAGTATTAAACAGGTGCCAAAATGATCGGAAATTAGCTCATGTAGCTCCTCCTTCCAAGGAGGTGGTAAGCACTGTCCTAATAATTATAGTTCAGTTAGTTCACAACAGTTGTGGGAAAAGTTTTGCAAAGTCATGTAGATGAGGGTAACGGTGTAGATTTTATTTATTCAGATTTTAAAAAAAAGCCTTTGACAAGATGTCACATAAAAGGCTTGTAAAAATATTATTTCTAAAGGTGTGGGGGTTAAGTTAGCTAATTGGATAGAAGAGTAGCTTGATAAAAGAAAGCAGAGGATTGTTATAAATAGAGTTCAGGATGCTGCTGATTTACAAACTTCTTTAGATCATTTATTGAGTTGGGAAAATAAGTGGTAGATGGGTTTTAATTATAACAAATGCAAGATAATGCACGTGTATTATCATAATTTGAATTATAAATATAATTTGGATTGGAATAATCTTAACAGTGTTAAGAAGAAAAGGGATCCTGGTCTGATACTTAATCAGCCTTTAAACCCACCCAAGCATTGTGTTGTTGCTAGTGGTAGGGCAAAAAGTTATTTTAGGTTATATGTACAGAAATATTGAACACAATTCTGAAGGTGGTATAAAGTCATTGTGTAGGTCAATGGTTAGGCCACATTTGGAATATTGTGTTGAGTCTCGGGTTTATTACCTTTGTAAAGACATTGAGCTGCTGGAAAGGATTCATAGAAGAATTACTAGAATGGTACCTGAGATAGAAGGGGTTGTTATATGAGCAGAGATTAAGAATATTGAAATTATTTTCTCTTCAAAGAAGATTTAGAGGGGATCTGTTTGAGATGTTTAAAATTGTAAAGGGAATTGATAGTACTGATGAATCATCTTTTTTTTAATACTTAACAATGGAAAGAGTAGGACTAGATCCACAAATGTAAGTTTGGGAAAGGTATGAGTCATCTTTAGCTAGGACAGTTTATTGTTTTAACAGGATGGTTTGCCTCTGGAATGGATCGCCTTCAGACGTTGTGGAGGCAGTGAATTTAAGCGAGCTTAAGAGAATTATAAGGGCTGGCTTTAAGATACTTTAGAATTTATATTAGTTTGGAGAATGGTACAGTCCAGATGGACTAATGGGTCCCTTGTTGACCCTAAACACTATATTATGTTTGTTGATTAAAAGTAAAAATCTAGGAGAAGACTTCACAATTTTGGAAGTAACAATTAAATATACAGCATGTGAATTACTGTGTTTATGGGCAATAAGTAAATACATGTGAGAGAACATCACTATGTTTGTGGTAGTAAGTGAATACAGAGGAGGGGACACACTATGTTTGTGGGTGATAGTGGAAAGAAGAGTGAGGTAAGAAGGAACAGTCAGAATGGGCACATTGAATGTCGTAAGTCTTACAGGGAGGGGACGTAAGTTTTAATTAAGCAAAGGAAAGTATAAGAACATTATATGTACGCGAAACAAAATGAAAGGAAAAAGCTCAAAAGTATTATATGATTGTTATAAAGTGTTTCACTTTGGTGAAAACAAGAAGAAGAAATGGGTAGGCGTTATTTTAAATGTGTTATTTGTGAATTTTGCGCAAAGCTACATGAGGGCTATCTGCGCTAGCCGACCCTAGTTTAGCAGTGAAAGACTAGAGGGAAGGTAGTTAGTCATCATCACCTACCGCCAACTCTTGGGCTACTCTTTTACCAACAAATTGTGGGATTGACTGTCACATTATAACGCCCACACGGCTGAAACGGCGAGCATGTATTGTGTGACGGAAATTCAAACCCGCAACCCTTAGATTACGAGTCGAGAGTCCATGCTGGGTAATTTTATTTGGAATTCTGAAAGAAGTCTGAATGTAAAATCTGATGCGTGAAAAGAAATTCTGGTAATAGGGTTTGTTTTGCTGCTAATTATAAAGCTACACAAGGGGCTGTCCTCATTACAAGTATCGAAACCTGGTTTTTAGCGGTATGATCCCTCAGACATACAGCTAATTCAATGTGGGAGCTGTGATGTCCGCTGCGTCTATCGCGAGAAATAAAGCTCTGGATTTTTGAGAAGTTCGTAGATATACTCCTGTCCTGCCGGGAGTTCTGGGGCTTGAACCCATGTCCTATGGCTAATAGGACTTATGGGTAATCCAAATGAGCCATTTAAGAACATAAATCGTTTCTTTCCTTCCCTTTACTCGTAAGGCTTTTCAGCTATGAGTATAACATTTCATACTATTTTGATGTTATCGTGCAATTAATGTTTTGACTTACCTTCACCAAATCATTAATATCTAAGTAAACTTATACACACACAAATATATATTATTATACATATCATTACCTTATTTACTTCATATTATGAATCGAAGAAAGTAGACTTTCTAACAAAGTTTTGTAAACAAAGAGAATATGCATTCACAGTGTTTATTGTTATGCACTTAAGTGTAGCACATCACAATATTATTGTGTATACTTGTAACTAGAAAGGATAAAAGATCAATGTGTTGTCAGTATATAAGTAAAAAAAAAAAAGAAAAAAAAGAAAGCGATAACCGAACCTGTGCGGATGTAAACTAGTGAACAAACGGTGGAGAGATAAGATAGCTCAGGGACATTAATATGTTTTGTATACACGCTTGGAAGTAAAAACGAAGTAGAGAGAAACGGGTGTTTCTATGTATGTACATAAGTAAATAGAGAGGGGATGTGTGTGTGTATGTCTACATAAGTAAGTAAATACACTACCTCTGTATCTATGTATGTTTTATGAAACACCATCAGAATGTTTTCAAACATTTGTTTCTGAATCTGTTTACTGATAGAGTGAATGGTTTTTACATACTTCAAAACTTTAAGGAAACAGAAAGTATGTGACTGTAGATCAGCAGAAGGTGTTGGATAACATCTTGTTTGTTAGTCTGAGTGTAGGTGAACAGAAATGGTAGGATATCAAGGTGCTTTTTGTTGAACTCAACTAAACAGAAAGTTTCAGTGACGTATTTAAGTCGATGGAGCTCAGCCTCAGGGGCCATGGTCTTAATGAGGGCCCATTGATAATTTTATTTTATGTAAAATTACACAGGATGTAGGGTCCATAAAAATTATTAGCCTCTGGGCCCACACAACCTTAAATTTGTCACTGGGAAGGTTAGGATATCATAATGTTTGGTGGTGCGTATTTTATTAATCTGAAAGAATAGGATATCACGATGTTATTAGTGTGCAGTTAACAAAACAGAGTGGAGAATAATCATCCTGCTTGCTAATTTAGGCTTAAATAAACAAAAACGAACTTTACTAGTTTGTTGTTGAATTATTAAGTAGACTTGAATAAACGCAGAAGGGCGAGATGCCACTATATATGTGTAGACGTAAACAGTAGAGACAATAAGGACGACATTATTTGGTTTACGTGCACTTAGGTTAACACACTGAAGAACACCATAAACCTAAAGAAAACAAAGACAAATCACTGTTCTACTCGGCAAACGTTGTTAATGTATAATAAAAGAGTTACAAAGATTTGTGTTCAGAATCGATATATTGTTATAATTTGTATCTTAATTTAAAAACGATTGCACATTGTTTCGTTCTTTTATGCTCGCTAGGTCTTATAGATTGTCTTAATATTACGGTTGCTTTTCAAAACTAAAGGGTGAATGAAGAGAGGTGTGTATGTAAGAATTAGGTCACTTCGTGGTTAAAGCTGTTTCGCTTTTGTGAGAAGCAAACAAGTTTAACTGAGTTTATTTATAAAACTCAGCCTGATTCTATGAACTTGGGCGGACTACTGCAAAAGGTATATACATAACAGAAGGTTTGTTAGGAGGGAGGAGATATGACCCGATTTCATTGTGAAGGCTTGAACAAAATCACAAAACTGGTTAGCCGTTTATGACCTGAAAACAACTAGAGTTAGAACTTACCCACCGAAGCTTTTACAATTGAAAATTATAAGATATTTTTCAGAGGTTAGACTACAGAATAACACTTTTGTTGTAAAAACAAAGATTTATTTGTTGTTGTTGTTTTTTAATTTCGCGCAGAACTACTCGAGAGCTATTTCTGTTAGCCGTCCTTAATTCGGCAGAGTAAGACAAGAGGGAAGGTAGCTAGCTATCACTGCCCAATGTCAACATTTAACATACTTTTTTACCAACGAATAGTGGGATTCACTGACACATAATAACGCTCCCACGACTGAACGTGGGGGCGTTATAATGCGACTATCAATCCCACTATTCGTTGGTAAAAGAGTAGCCCAACAGTTGGCGATGGATGGTTATGACTAGTTGTTTTCCCTTTAGTCTTACACTGTTAAATTAGGGACGGCTAGCGCAGATAGCCCTCTAGCTTTGCGCGAAATTCAAAACAAACCAAACCCACGGCTGAATGGGCGAGCATGTTTGGTGTGACGGAAAAACAAATATATGACACAACACGATGTTTTTTGCTACCACAGTGTTACGTCTGCCTGAATAAACACTATGTAACACAAATTTTGTTCCCGGATAGTATGTATTATTTCTTAATTGTTTATGTTGTAAAAGTACAGAAAATCGCCATTATTCCCTTCAAACTTTGCTTTTGTGACCTGGATAATGAAATTTAGAAATTAACCTATTTTCAATGTAAAAACGGGCAAATTTGCACATTTTCATTTACATAAGGTCTGAATAAAACAACATATGAATCAAAATTTACATGTATTTATACTAAAGTTATACAAAAACGAAAAAAAATATTTAGAAGTGAGTAGTTTTTCAAGATTTGCGACTGTTAATGTAAATCAGTTTTATATATCAGCCCCCAAATATGGTCTCCCATCATGTTTTCGTTATACGCTCCCAGGTCACAAAAGCAAAGTTTGAAGAGAAAAATAGGTCTTTTCATTTACTTTAGGCATAAGCAACTGGAAAATAACACTTTCTGCTCAGGAACAAGAAAAAATAAAAATGTCGTTACACAGTGTAATTATAATGGATACAAGGTTAACCTAGTTGGTTCCAATTGTATATAATTAATGTATTGTCAATGTGTTTAGGTATTTAAGACATACTTAAAGTGTGTTTTACTACAACTAGCTGAGGTGCACGTCAAGGAAGCCAACATCAGATAAAGTAAAACGTTAGATAATGTTCTTCCTTTTGTCATTAAACCCTTCATGAACTAATTAACTGTATAAACTGACTTACTTAACTGATCAACTATTTGTATGTTTAAATTCAAAACTAAAAGTCTGTAAAAAAAGTAGCATGGTGTCATATTTCAAGGTGATTTATCCTACTTCTCGAGCAAACTTCGTAAAATACAATCGCCTATGAATAGTGTCGGTCACTTTTCAGTTACCATACAAAAGTTTACAGTAACCGAGCCAGCCAATTCTGCGTCATGGAAGCCAAATATATGTTTATGTATAGAAAGAAATGCGTTTTTATTTCAGGCGCCGTTTTTACCTCCTCAGTGGCAACCATACAATGCTAGAAACCGGGTTTCGATGCCCGTGATGAGCTGAAAAGAAATAGCCTATTGTGTAGTTTTGTGCTTAACTACAAAGAAACGAAACACGAGAGTCCATTATACCGTAGGACAGTTTCCAGTTACCGTACAAGCAGTTAAGGTAATCGAGTCAGCCAGCTTTTGATCATATTATAGATGCTAAAGCACAAACAAACACACACGTGCACGCCTAATGAATCACCTTTATAGTACGTAATGGGCTATCTGTTCTTTGCCCACCAGGTCGTAAGCCTGCAGACTAACCACTGATTTGCTGGGAAGGAGAGGCGATATTAAAATTTAAAACTACATTTCTGTGTGTCATTGTAATATGATGTAATTCTCTGTTTGTTGTGGTAATAGAATGTGGTTTTCTCTTAAGTTCTGCGGGAAGTTCTTTTCTGTACGGTTTATATTTCCACGTTACATATTATATGGTTTTGAGAGTGGTTCCAAGTCATTCTGTGGGATTTTTTTTCTGAATATAATAATAACATAACATCACTTTTTATAAGTTATAGTAATATCATGGTATGTTCTTTATGTTACAGCAATACGATGTTCTTTCTGTAGACTGTAACAGTTCGACTACACTTTGTGTACATTTGAATAACACCATATTACTTTCTGTTTGTTGTAGTAGCCCTACATCACTTTCTGTACATTACATTAACACAACATCTCTTTCTAAACATAATGTAAATATCACGCTAATTTCTTTATGGCTTATGCTAACACTACGTCCCTATTCATACGTGACATTAGTTGTAATACACCACTTTCTGCAAGCAAATGTAACACTACGTAACTTTGTTTTCTTTCCTAGTAAAACAATGTCTCTTTAGTAGTTAAAATAATACTACTTTAATTTGTGTGATATTAAACATATCATTTTTTCACGTTATAGAAACACTTTGTTAATTTCTCTTGGCTATAGACACTAAGGTACTTTCTGTACGTTTTATTAAACCTCATATTATGTTCAGTATGCTATAATAACGCCGAACACTCTCTATGTTATTTTACTCCCAAGTCCCCTTCTGTATGTTGCATTAATTTGCCACACTTCACGTTTTTTATGTCTTATAGAAAAATAACGCCACTTTCTGTGTATCAGTTTATTTTGTTTGTTTTTGAATTTCGCGCAAAGCTACTCAAGGGCTATCTGCGCTAGAGGTCCCTAATTTAGCAGTGTAAGACTAGAGGGAAGGCAGCAAGTCATCACCGTCCACCGCCAACTCTTGGGCTACTCTTTTACCAACGAATAGTGGGATTGACTGTGACATTATAACGCCCCCACGGCTGAAAGGGCGAACATGTTTGGTGCGACCCTCAGATTACGAAACGAACGCCTTAATTCACCTGGCCCTGTGTATCAGTGTCTGATACATTAGTATGTTATGAATGTTTTTTGGATATACGTGTCTCAAATTAGTTAAAGTTTAGAATAACACAGATTCTTCAGTAGTATAAAAGATACAATCACTAATTATTTCTGAAGGTAGTTGGGTGTTTTCGAATATTTTCGTAATATTGTTTAAGTTAAAATATCTTATATGCTGTAAGGTGTAATCATAATATTTACTTTTAAATTATATAAATAAATTTGTGAATATCAGATTTATATATTACGGTATTTATAATTCTGTCTGGTTCAAGAGAACGATTTTTGTTAAATTCATATGTAATCGGAATGAAGTGGGCGATTAAACGTACATAATACACTGCTGGCCAAAGTCTTAAGGCCAATGAACATAAAGCAAAAATATAAATTTTGCGTTGTAAGACTCAACCACTTATTTGAGTAGAGCTTCGAAAGATGAAAATAAGGAAAGTGAAAATAAAAAAAAACTTTTTTAGCATTTAACAGGGAAAATGTGAACACTATGAAATTAGCCAAAATACTAGTTGGTCAAAATTTAAGACCATAGCAAAAAAAAGTCCCGAACAGAATAGAAAATGCCCAACAAGAGGTCTCAGTAGTGAGTTGCACAGACGTCATTGCGAATAACTGCAAACATTCGCTTTGGCATGGCCAAGCGTTTGCAGAAGACTGGCTGGAATGTTATTCCAAGTGGTGAAGATGGCTTCACAAAGATCGTGCACTCTTTGGAATTGACGTCCATTACTATAGACTACCCTTGTCATTTTATACTGGATGGTCAAAAAGAATCACGTTATTCGTCAAAAAAAGTCCTTTGTCCTGCGGGCATTGTGGATTGCAGTGTTGTCCTGTTGAAAGATCCAGTCATTTCCACACAAGTGAGGGCCTTCAGTCAATAAGGATGCTCTCTCCAACATGCCAATGTAGCCAGCTGCTGTTTGATGCCCCTGTATAACCTAAAGCTCCATTGTTCCATGGAAGGAGAAAGCACCCCAGATCATGATGGAACCTCCTCCACTGTGTCGTGTAGAAAATATCTCCGGTAGGATATACTTATCGTGCCAGTAATGTTGGAAGCCATCTGGACCATCCAGGTTAAATTTTTTCTCATCAGAGAACAAAACCTTCGTCCATGTTTCTATGTGCCAAGTTTGGTGCGTCTCAGCAAAGTTTAACCGAGCTGTTTCGTGGTGTGGAAGGAGGCGTGGACTTTGAAGACGTTTACGGTTTTTAAAGCCTTTCTCTCGTACATGCCGTCTCATTGTTCTTGAGCCGCATTCTGTGTCCGTAAGGGTCTTAATCTGGTTCGACGATCGGCTGGTGTCTTGTATCCCTCAGGGTGTTTTAAGAAATTTGCAACAGCAGTTTTACTACGCCCAATCTCACCAGCAATGGTACGTTGAGAGAGATCTTGCTTTTGCAGCTCGACAATTCTGCCACGTTCAAACTCTGTCAACGTTTTAGCCTTTGCCATGTTTTTACCCAATGTAACACAGGATATGTCAGTGGGAGATGTTTTCAACGTTAATGCTTGAACACAAATGATTAAATTTCGTTACGTGTTTTCCGATTAACGCTTCGTTTCAGTATGATCTTAAACTTTTGACCAGCGAGTATTTAGGCGAATTTCATAGTGTTCACATTTTCCCTGTTAAATGCTAAAAAAAGTTTTTTATTTTTATTTTCCCTTTTCTTATTTTCATCTTTCGAAGCTCTACTCAAATAAGTGGTTGAGCTAACAACGCAAAATGCATATTTTTGCTTTATGTTCATTGGCCTTATGATTTTAGTCAGCAGTGTATATATACAACTTTACAACATGAAGAGCAAAATCAGGCCTTATCCAGATCGTTATTTTGACTTTAAATTGCTATCTTTCTTATCAGCAAATCTTGTATGTTTATTTTAAACGTTAAGTTGTTTATTGGCATTGCTTAATGAACTGTCTGAGGGTCACGAGCTCTATCCTCCGTCATATCAAACATGCTCGCCCTTTTAGCGGTGGGAGAGTTATAATGTGAAGGTCAGTCCCAGTATTCGTTGGTAAAAAAGTAGCCCAAGAGTTGGTAGTGGGTGGTGATGACTAGATGCCTTCCCTTTAGTGTTGCACTGCTAAATTCGGGACAGCTAGCGCAGATAACTCTCGTGTAATTTTACGAGAAATTCAAAAACAAACAAACAAACTTTATGAATTTGTTACCAGAAATAGTGACACACATTCTACACTCAGTTTGAAAAATTAATATAACGAAGCTGCTTTGAGGTAAAGGAAGGTTACCAAATGTAACTGTCAATATTAAAAACATTTTGAAGTTAATCACAAGCCATTAAATGTGGTATTGTGCGATCCAAATTACATCAAAAGTTTTAAGTAAGTATTCTAATTAACATTATAAGTTATTGATCTTTCATAAGTTTTACCAGGAAATTCATGCACAGAAAGAAAGGTAGAATCAACGTTTTCAGAGTATTTTTGTACTAAATAGCTGGTATACTTTAAGTGCATATCTTTGGAAAAAGTGTTTGGATAGGGTTTAATGTATTCTTTACGTCAAACAAAAAATCTAGTATTGATAAGGTTTGATACAATCTAAAATCGATTTAATAAATCAGTGTCGGTGGATCTTGGGTATTCAGTAGCACTTATAACTTAGATTTTAGTACTTTCATTACTATAACCGGTTTTATGTAGAAATTTAAAACTATTAGTATTGTGCTTTTGGTATTTCATCAGTAAAGTCACGAGTGTTGATAACTAACACACAAGTATGACGTTTTCAGTAGAATATCCTAAAATGTAAATATATTTGTTTTACTCTATTTTTACGCCGCCTGGAAAAATAATATTAAGCGGTACTTTTTATTGTAATTTCTGTATTATACATGTTTTATAAGATATTTCAATATGTTGGTTTTATACTATGCATGTTTTGTATAAAATATTCAAGAATATTCTACAGTTACCGAGTTTACAAAATGTATACTCGATATGAACGTTATCTCTGCAATATGATACTTGATTGAAACAATGCGGGTCAATAGATGTTGCACAGTTATATTGTTATTCCCATCCATTCGGTATGACATCTAACAATGATCTATGACTTCGTCAGGACATAACACGCTTGAGGACATACTTCATAAACTTATAGGGTTTAATATATTATATAGTGCATACAGAAAACTGGAATTGTTAGGATTTAATTCATTCCACACTTCAAACAACAAAACTGAAGTTGGTAAGGTTTATATAATCTATAATATATTCAGGAAATAGTTGTCAGAGAGGTTTAAGCATTCTGCATTACAATCACAAAACCAGATGTGTTAGGGTTTAATACTACAGACAGAATTTAAGGCATCTCACTCTACAATCGGGAAACTGGAGTAAGTAAAGGAATGAATTTCTATTGCCTCAGTGAAGGACCAAAGTGTCTGCCATATTTTTAACGATGTACGGTTTTGAATATTTTTACTTTGAGAGACTTGAGAATATCTTTCATGGAAGTTGAGTTAGAGGAATGATTCCAGTATGAGGTTATGGATCATTATTGGTGTTTATAACGAAAGCTGGGCCTAGCTGGAAAGATAAACAACTTTATTTTATCTTCTGTCGCATTGAAATGCTTTAAATAATAATACACGAATAAATAAAGACTAGCCATAGAATTCTTGAATAATTTTAATAACGAAATAAGGGTATGAAAGAAATTTATTCAAATTAACGTATGTTACTGTTTTATTAAATTTTAAAAATGTTATTTAAGATGCTTTTTTAAAAGCTTTAAAAATTATTCTTGCGTTTTCCATAATTCTATTGTTTGTTTGTTTGGTCTTGAATTTCGCGCAAAGATACGCGAGGGCTATGTGCTCTAGCTGTCCCTAATTTAGCAGTGTAAGACTGGAGAAAAGGCAACTAGTCATCACCACCCACCACCAACTTTTGGGCTACTCATTTGCCAACGAATAGTGAGATTGACTGTGACTTTATAATGCCCCCACGACTGAAAGGGCGAGCATATTTGATGTGACTGGGGTTCGAACCCGCGACCCTTGGATTCCCTTCGGTGGGCTCAGCAGATGGCCCGATGTGGCTTTTCTATAAGAAAAAAACACACACACAAACAATTTCTTACACCTTTGGAGGCCCGGCATGGCCAGATGGTTAGGGTCTCCACTTGTAATCTGAGGATAGGATCGCGGGTTCGAAACCCCGTCACACCAAACAGGTTCGCTCTTTCAGTCGTGGGGGCGTTATAAGTTTGTTTGTTTATTTTTGAATTTCGCGCAAAGCTACTTGAGGGCTATCTGCGCTGGCCGTCCCTAATTTAGCAGTGTAAGACTAGAGGGAAGGCAGCTAGTCATCACCACCCACCGCCAACTCTTGGGATAATCTTTTACCAACGAATAGTGGGATTGACCGTCACATTATAACGCCCTCACGGCTGAAAGGGCGAGCATGATTGGTGCGACGAGGATTCGAATCCGCGACTCTCAGATTACGAGACGAACGCCTTAACCCACCTGGCCATGCCAGGCCCTATAGATAAATATATCATCCATTTTCCTTCATGTGCATCAGTGGATTTCCTTAGAAAATGTAGTTTCTAAATCTTGATACAGTCTTTCTTGTATCATTTTAATCTATTCAGGCGTGTAGCTTCCACGTCTGATTTGTAAGAACTGAGATAAACAAACACGAACGCTTTGGAAAAACTTCGCTCTCATCGTGTTTATTTTTCTCATTCATTTAGGCATGAATCATATTAATGTTTAGTAGAGTCTAAAGAAGTCTCAAAAGGTTACGTATTTAATAAAGAAATGTATCTTCGGTAAAAAAATAAACTTCAAAAGGAAACGATCCTGCATTAGAAACACGATTTATTTTATGACAAGGTTCTTTAGAACACTTGTTGAGAAGTCTGGAATTAGGTCTTTGAGTGACCAAAGACTTTTTTAACTGCTAAAATCTTGCTACTATGAGATAGTAGCAATGTAAATTAGAAGTCATTTAGAGACACTGCACAGAACGGGATATCAAATTACTTCTCTTAGCAAACAACTGGGAATGAAATTGTTAGTTTTCTCGATCAAAGGGTATCTTTCATTGTATTCAAGCTACGAGCTAAATTTCAGTGAATACTTATGGCTAACATACTCTCTTTAGTTCTCCCAAAATTATTTGTGTTTTTAGTTAATCACAAGCTACACAATGGGCTACCTGTGCTCTGCCCACCACGAGTACTGAAATCCTGTTTTTAGCGTTGTGCGTCCGCAGACATATCGCTGTGCCACTGGGGGAACCCCAAAATCTCTAATATTTTGACGTTGTAGGCTGACACTTTTGTAGTTTATTACTATCGCTTTCAGTGTTTGTTATTTTACAGTCTATTTTAAAAATGTATCACTGACACACTTGAATTTCATAAAAGTTCTGACATTATGATGGTTTTCCCACAATACATATTAGTATTAAATGATCCTTGAAAATACTATTAATTTCTCGTAAGCATAATACATATAATACAGAGCCAGACACAGCTTGAAATGTACTTTAAATAACAGCCTGACCCACAATAAGTGCTGAAATATATCTCATAAATTTATTTTATGGGTTCTAGAAATGATTTATTTCGTAGTTGAAGGCCTGAATGTGTACGCTGAAAAGAAATAAAATAACAGAGCAGTCTTTGTTGTCATGGCAACAATAATAATATTTCTAGAAGTTTTGAGAACACCATGAGAGAACGTTCTCTGTCAACATTCGAGGTATTTGATAACATTCAAGGGAAAATTAGTGGCGGGGTAACTTGTTTCTTCTTCTTTTATATTTGTCGCTGTCTGCTTGAAAGTGATTAGTGCTGGTGTTTGGATAAACATGATGAGACCTTCTCTTCCGTTGGATGGCTGTGATCGTGATGACTATCTTCAACGTGAGTTTAATGAATGTTACTCCAGTCGCACGTGTGGTCAATGAAAAAATATTGAAAACTCTGAACAGATTTTTATGTTAAAATTTAAATAAGTGATTTTCTCGACTAATGCGATTATAATTGCCTGAAGAAAGTAAGGAAACCGTAAAAAGCGTCTCAGTAGCTCAGCAGTAAATCTTATGGCTGACAATGTTAAAATTACGGTTTCGATACCTGCGGTAGGCAAAGCACAGGTAGTTCATTATGCAGTTTTGGATTTAGTAACAGACATATAGTTTATAGTATGAGTCAAATAAAAATATAAATTTAACACTAATTATTCGCCAAAATTCCTAGGTAGAATTTTCCAGCTAGAAGAAATTGGTTACTGAATAAAACCTGAAATTAAATATACATTGTTGAAATTGAGACTTTCTAACTATATAACATGTCCAATTAGTTTCTATGTACAAGTACAAAGGAAAACTAACTAATTATGCTTATGCGATATAAATGAAGTGTTTGAATTTTTTTAGACAAGCTATCTTCACAGTTGTTTTGATATATGAGACCATTTTCAAGCCAGTTTCAAAATGATTCACTTTCACGATTATAGTTTTAAGATAAAAGTAATTGCATACGATTTTCTTTACAGATATAAAGCATGATGCAACGAAAAATAAAGTTAAAATAAAAACAAGAAAGATAACTAATAAGTCGGATAAAATAGGAATGTCAGTTGTTGGTATATAAGTCGTGGTGAGATTTAAGTTCAACAATTATTCAAAGAGAGTTGTTCATATATCATGTTGTTATAAACTGGAAATTTAAATTGTTTAGAAAAAACAACAGTTATTTAGAAGTACACTCTACAAATTATAAGTTGACGTAGAAGCAACCGACAAAAATGAAAGTGCAGTGTTGTCACGCAGCTCGTTTTAGTTGTCATGACAACCGTGAAGATTCTTTGGTTGTACTTAATATGTATCTCTTACACTCGTCTTCTAGAGTTTTGAACGTGACTTTGAGTTTGACCGTGTCTCTTCAATATAGTCATTTACTTCTTACAACTCCGATGTTTGAAGTAAGAGAATTTGAATACAATCATTAAAAGCTATTTTGATGGTAGACGTGCGTCTATGTATCAACTAAGTGTAGTCATACAGAGTCCAGACAGTGAATTAACTGTACTTATGCGAATTTATTTTGCTATACTCTGTATGCTTAAAGTCAAGATTTTTTAAAAATTATCTTTTATGTCGATGTGGCAAATTTTACTTCTTTACTTTTAGCTGACTAGCAACACGTGGAGTATTTATAGTTGTTTATCTCTGCTATAGCGGTGTTTGATGTTATCTGGTTGCTAAGGTGATGGATGGGAATAATTGTAGTTTCATGATGACATTGTGTAACGTGTTTGTTGTTTTATACGTCTATAATATCTAAACCACAGAAACAGTAAAATGCAGGGTCATTAAAGTTAAAAAGTGACTACAGTTTACTTTCTAGCTCAAAATCTTAAATAGCACCAAGATTGTGGATTTTTATATAAGAAAAATGGCACGTTTTTTCCGCTACTGAAAATAATCCCCTTTACCACACACTGTTCTGCAAGACTTAATCAAGTTAAAAATTAATCAATGATAGGAATTCTCCCGTTTGTGACATTTTCTTTATTCTATAAAATAAGGGGTAGTTAGTACATTTATAAGAGAGAAGGGATAGTTTAGTCTTCGGAACAGATTTGTCAATATAAGATCCAACTGAATCATTTGAGTCTCTTGTTTTCCTATCGTCTTGAGTTATCAAAAAATAAAAGAATATAACATCTTTATTTTTATCCAGATCTCAATGAAATAAAACATTGGAGTCATAAAATCCACTTGATTTAGAAACCCCTGTAGAACATGTCCCCCGAATAGGTCAGTTCACGGATTTATATCACTCAAACCTAGGATTCCTTTCTAATGGACATAGAATGCAGATAGCTCAATATGTAGGTTTTCGCGAAAATAAAATTCAGAAACTGTAAAACATAAAATAAAAACAACTGAATAGATCGTTGATTCTGCGTTTCTATAAGTTTGAAAGTCATGTAACTTATTGACACTCTAGATCTGTAATACTTTAGTCTTAAAGTTATTTTATTCTTCTGCAACGTTGTGCTATAACTTAGTCCTCCTAATAGTGGAGCAAGCCTTTAATAATTAATACTAGGAAGGAGTAATAGATCTTCCTCTATAAGATGACATTAGGTTCACGTTTTTCGAGCGATTAACATTCATTAAACTATATACTGGGCCCCACACGTTTGTTAGTTTGATATAATTAATATATTATTATTACCAAATATTATGCTACTGTCACCACCTGATTTTCTAGTTGATAACCCTAGAAAATTTATAGCCTACTCATCGAAATTGTTTTCGATTACGAATGTGAACTGATTACCATACATATACAAAGCTTGGCCTGAATGAAATGTTTGTTTAAACAAATTCCCAGAATGTACTGAAAAGTATGCGTTCAGTCTATGGCAATAAACACAGCATCGTTGATAGCAATTATTTCGGATGAATAGTGGGATTGACCATAACATTATAACGCCCCCACGGCTGAAAAGGCGAGCATGTTTGGTGCGACCGGGATTCGAACCCGCGACCCTCGGATTATGAGTCGAACGCGTTTGGCCATGCTGGGCTAACTGACCGGTTGCTTTCTAAAGTCGGTAGTTTTAAATTATTAGCAGTAGTAAATAACCTTGATAGTTTTGCTATAATTACAAATTAAATGTAATTGACGCCACGTACACACATTTGATAAATCAATAGCTTACACTTACATGCTATCACTATTAAAAAGAAAGAAACGAGGCCCATTTCTCTTAAATGTATTTTTTTAATTAACATGTTTTTATTCTAATATAAAACAAATCAGGCAGTTAACGTTTTTTATGCAACTGATCGATTTGTTAAAGATGCGATTTGGTAGTTAGGGGGCTCAACTCGTAATTTTAGAGTAGTGAGGGCGAAACCTATTACGAAGCATGCTCGCCCTTTCAGTGTTGAGGAGGATTATGATGTGATGGTCAATCCAACAGGTATATGTTTGTAAAGAGTGTCCCAAGAGTTGGCGATGAATGATGTTGACTGATTGCTCTTTCCCTAATTTTAAAATGATATCTCGCGCAGAACTATTCGAGGGCTATCTGCGCTCGATATAACTAACTTAGTTGATTATGCAACAACAATACCAACAGAAATCTACAACATGTGTGTGAACGGACGAGAAGGTCTAGTGCATTGGTCTAAAACAATTGTAACACTATTAGGTAAAGATAAAGAAAGGTGTTGTGAAATCTCATAAAACGCGTGCTTTGTGTACGTCTTAAAATGACAACAGATGTACTGATTGATCTAATAGTAACTGAAATAATTTGAAACCTGAAATTGTTTGGTTGTTTGTTGTTAAGCGCAAGGTACGTATACAATGGACTATGTGTACTGCCCATCAGATATTGAACCATGGTTTTTATCTTTACAAGCTCCTGAAGTACTGCAGAGGCATTAGGGCAATGTTGTTGTTTTTGTTTTGATTTAATGCAAGCTAATCAATGAACTAGTTGCGTTATTTATCCAAGGGAATCGAATCTTTGATTTTACCGTTGTAATTCCATAAACTTACCTATTATGTACAAGAGAACAATTACGCAAAGTTAGGAATTTACGATGGAAGACTTATTGTTTATAAGCTGGTAGAATTCTATAACACTGCACAACAAAGTTTTTGCTTCTTGAATACTATTGGGTGTTCCTTATAGATTTTTGACTGCTGATCACGAAAATCACATCCAAATTTGCCCATCACATACCGTTTCATCGAAATATTCAGTTTTCACCAGGACATTGCTACAATGGAAAAACGATATCAGGGCAACTGGAATCCGTCAATGCTTGCTGACTACTGTTGGACACTGCAACGTGATGCACCGGACATTGAATACAAACGAAAATCAGGAGCAAAACACTTTTAATTATGTTGAACTTTATACCGTATTAGAAACATAAACGCAATTAAATACGTTATTACCGGTAAACAGTTAACTGTCTATTTGTCAGAGTTCCTACGTGATGAAGCAAAACCAAAACTATATTTGTGCATACCCACCAGGTACCTGTCACAATCAGCAAAAACCTTTCAGGAAGCAAAACTTTCAAAAAAATTGTTGTGCAGTGTAATTTTTTATTTTTACATTTAACGATGAGGTTTTCTTATGGTTTCATTTTGATGTAAGTATAGTTGCATTATTTAAGAATTTGTTTGTTTGTTTAGAATTAAGCACAAAGCTACACAATGAGCTATCTGTGCTCTGCCCAACACCGATATTGAAAGCCGGTTTTTAGCGGTGTGAGTCCGCAGACGTGCCGCTATGCCACTGGGGAGGGACGTTATTTTACGAAACAAAAAGAGAGCTATGATTTTCAAAATACATCTAATAATATGGAAGTGCATATATATATATATATATATATATATATATGTGTTAATATTTCTCTTTTCAAAGATAAAACAGCTAAGCTACGGATTGATATGAAAATAAATAATCAACAGGATTTTTTTTATCAAGAAAGAGAAACATTTTCTGTTTGATTTCATTTTTATTAAACTTCTGACATCAGTCATTAGACAATGTGGATTAATTACTTTAAAGAGTTAATGACAACACACACAAATATGCTACTATTTCACACGTGAGCGTAAAGAACTGAAGCTCTAACAAAATCAGAACTTCGATAGATGTTGCTTAAAGGTTGATTTGTGTCCCAGCATGATAGATCTTGTTTTTGAGTATTAATATGCTCTAAATCAAATTTTCTAAATAACACGCATTTTCAATAAAGAAGCGAAATGCTTTTACAGTTTTAACCTTTTAACAAGCGCGCTGATTCTCAATAAAAATAAAACGAACGTTTCAAAACCCGGAGTGGAGGACGAACAATTATGCTAGAACTGTCGCAGCGGGCTGAATGGAAAGCGGTGTTAGTTCTTAATAAATTAAAGCTCCATAGCGACACCTACACATACTCAGACGTGAATATAGATAGAAAAACTCTGCTTGACATTTTTTTTCCAAATGCTTTCATCTCAAGAAAAGAAAAAGATTTTCAACATCTGCTTCTGGAAGCTGCCACTTTCTATTATCATACTAAAGACATTGCCAGCTGCAATATTCAAGTCACAATCTTCGAAGTCACTTTTATCTGTAGCAAAGAAATATTGTTATGTTTTGCTATTCGTCTCATCTGATTCACTATCTATCTGTGTGAGGCCTTCAGTGACACAACGATATGTCTTCATACTTACAACGCTTGAAATTAGGTTTCGACAATTGGGCATGACTGTGCTTTACTATAAACAATGAACCACTATGAGGCTTACCAATATAACACAAAAAGTATTAACTACAAAAAGAAAATCATTTGTCGATTTTGGATATCCTCACATAGCTACACGAAGGCTATATCTGAGCTAGCTTGTCAACAGTATTCAACGCCAATTTTTGGGCTATTTTAATCGAAGAATGGATTAGATTGTCAATTTTAGAACTTATCCAAGGAGTTCTACAATTTTTTTGCGACAACGGGACACGAACAGTGGATCTTATATTCCTCTCTCCGGCACGTTAACTCTTTGGTCATGTTCGTGTACCGGTTTAATGTAATATCTAAAACAATACTACTGGGAAAGTTCATGATATACAAGTTAGAAATGTGAGAAGACTTATTTTATTAAAATATTCTAATTGTAGTTTTTCTCCTTCTAGGTATATTTTTTACATGGCATACTAAGTTTAATTTATTGTGTAGTTGTATCACTTTCATTTGAATTCACACTCTCACAAGTAGCTAATATTCGAACTGTTCTTTTATATTTTGTTTATTTTTTCAGTGTTTATTCTTTTCAACTCATTTACTCCGGCAGAATTTTAATTTTTCTGCTTTGCATACTTATCTTTGTGAAAGTCGAATAATGTAAGCGTTGTCTGTTTGACATGATATATACTCTTTTTGTGTTCATAACTTTGTTTAGGACAGTTCAAAAATTTTTAAATCGAATAGTTACGCATTAATCGAACATTTATACCTACTTCTCAGGTTTTTGTAGTTCCAAATTAACTTTGCTTTTTGCTAAAGAAAAGTTATTCGTTTCAAATAAAGATTAACTACGAGAGTTAATAACAATGAATGGTTTTTAACTGTACAGGGCTCTGCTGGGGTTAATTCTTTTTAAAACGTATTACTTAGGCGCTGATATAGGCTTGGTTTCTGTTATCTCTATAATCAGTATTAATCTCAGTAGAGGCGGCAGACATGAATTTGAAGCTTAGTCTTAACGATACGACAAAGGCTAATCTAGAATGTTTTATTTACAGTACAGGGAATTTTAAAAATCGTTTGCTTTTTTTAATGCACCGAGTTCTTTCTTGTTCCACCAATAACAAATGATTTGTAATATCCTGTGTTTCTCCAGGCAGCTACATTACCCTAGAATCAGGAAATATCAGCTTAAGAATAACCTTCTTATGTAACTTTGTTGAATTCGTGATTTAGCATCAGGCATTTTTCTTTTTTTTAAATTCTCTCTACGTTTAATCTAGATATTAACTAATCAAAGTGTTGTCATTCATCAGTGTACTAAGAAAGATAATAATATAATAATAATAATTGTACCACTAAATTCCGTAAGGAACATAGGTCCGCAAACACTTGCGGTTTCATGAACAGACTGGTTTTTAAGTGAGTAGGTGGTTAGTCTACTGCACAACCCCAACTAGGAGGATCTTTTCTCAGCCCACCGAGGGGAATCGAACCCCTGATTTTAGCGTTGTAAAAAGAAAGATAATACTTACCTAATATTTGATGCTAGATTCTTTCCGACAGAAGTAAGAACGTTTCAAAGTAGAATGGTAAGCTGATTAAATTTGGTTTTGAGTATATTAACGGTTTTATTTGGCATTGTAGAAAATTATATTATTTTACGTGATATAGTTGGTTGTATAACAATAGATTTATATGATATGGTAGAATAGAATAACACTTTACATGATGTATTTTTTAGCAGAATAACACATTTATATGGCATGGCAGAGTATAAAAATATTTTACGTGATATAATGTTAATAGACTGACAGATTTATATGGCATGATACAATGGAATAATGTTACATTAAGCTTTTTAGCCTTAATCTGATACATTTACCCAATTGCTTCCACGTAATTCTTTACCATTTTTTTCCTGATTCATTTTCTTATTTTCCATTACAGCTGTACTTTGGATCTTTTCCAGTAGGGAACTTGTTTTCTATTGCTAAAGCCTCCTAGTGGCACAGTGGTATGTTTGCGGATCGCTAGAAAACATGTTTCAATTCCGATGGTGAGCAGAGCACAGATAGCCCATTTTGTAGCTTTTTGTTTAATAACAACCAACCAACCATGGCTAAAACAACTTCTATATCGTCTTCTGAAAAGCGAACTGATAGACCTAGTTTTGTTAGTTGAGAACTAGTTAGTGATATGACACAACTTAATCACATACACATAAATAACACCATGTAACAAACTTTTTCTTGTTTCTGAGCAGAAAGTGTTATTTCCCAATTGCTTGTGCTTGAAGTAAATGGAAAAAAAACTATTTTTCTCTTCAAACTTTGCTTTTGTGACCTGGATAATGAAATTTTCAAATTTACTCGTTTTTCAAAACATTCTAGGTAGATTCAGTGCTGAGTAGCTGATAGAGAATTTTATCGAAGTTACAAGAATTGTCAAAAACTTTCTAGAATGTTGTAGAACTTACAAGAATTCTCTAGAATGTTGTAGAACGTACGAGAATTTTCAAGAACCTTTTAGAATTTTCTAGAACTTTCCACAGTAATACATATACAGGGGCTTACTACTTACTACTTCAGTTTAGTTCTAGCTGCCTAAGTGAACACATAGACCTATCTGATTTGATCAGAGTTGGCATCAAGAAGCTGCAAGCATTCTCCAGATGCATTCTGCTATGTATATGGCCAATCTATCAAGACAAGAGCGAAAAAGTACTCTGTGGCAGCATTTGCTAAAATGTATGAAGCCTACAAAGCATATTTCGGCATGCCTGTCGGTGATCAAGACAAACCCTGGGCACCTCATTTGACCTGCGAGCACTGCAAAATAAACTCTGGAAATTTACCTGCGAGTACTCCAAAAAACTCTGGAAGGTAAGACGGATAATTTTTGCTTGCTTAAATAGTAAGATTTTATATTATACAAAGTTCAGACCATTTAAAATTTAAATATCTTTTTTTTTAATTTCCAATAGTATAGAAAAAAATATCACATATAAAATATTTTGCACAAGCCTCTTACACATTAGTTATGGATAAAATAAATTTATTCTTCATAATAACAATTTTATTTTTCTCTTTTGCAGGATGGTACAGAGGGGAAAAAAGAGCCATGAAGTTTGCTATTTCAAGAATTTGGCGTGAACCCACTGACCACTCAAGCAGTTGCTATTTCTGCAATCTGCCTTCCAAATGTCGGGCTGGCAATAATGCATCTGCTATTATGTATCCGGACCTTCCAGCATCCATTGCCCTTGTGCTACACTGCCCTGAGCTCCCTGTACCCGCTCCGCCAGAGAGAAAGCAGCAGCCATCCTCAGAAGAGAGCAGCAAATCAGAAGAGGAGGTATACGTTGAAGATCCAGATTACAATTTCAGTGGTGCAGCTGGTGAGAGAAATCCATACTATCCCAACTAAAGAGACCTCAATGACTTGATAAAAATCTTGGTCTAACAAAGTCGAATGCGAGCTTTTGACATCTAGGCTCAAGGAGTGGGATTTGTTAGTTGAAAGTGTGCAACTCGTTAGTGAGAGGAAGCATTAATGACATTTTACAAGATTCTTCAATCGTCAAGATCAGCTCTGCTTCTGCCACAATGTATCCGGTCTATGCGAGGCACTTGGAATTGTCTGTAACTCGAACGAGTGACACCTCTTCATTGATAGCTCATCCTCAAAACTGTGCTGCTCTATAACTGGAAAAGTATCCGTCTCTTCCTCTGGCTCATTTGATGCACCTCAAAGAGGAATACAACAGCGTCAAGACCTTGCTAGAAGCTTTGAAGTATGATTAGTATGACTGGTTATCGAAGACTTCAAAATGGTGGCATTCCTGATGGGTCTCCAAGGAGGCTTTACCAAGTTTCCCTGTTATCTTTGTCTTTGGGACAGCAGGGACACCGCAGTGCACTACAGCTCTCAATAAGGAGTCTGCAGCCTTCAAGTACCTTCGATACTTCTTTCCTAAGTTGTTTGAGGCAAAGGTCAAAGCTGGTGTCTTCGTTGGACCACAAATAAAAAAGATCTTGGACTGCACATAATTCCATAAGAAGCTCAGTAGGAAGGAAAAAAAAAGCTTGGGGCAGCTTTGTCGTAATGGTTCGGGGCTTCTTGAGCAATCGCAAGGCCGAAAATTATGTGGAACTGGTTGAGGCTCTGGTGAAGAACTACAGCAAAATGGGCTGCAGGATGTTCCTGAAAGTCCATATCCTAGACACTCATCTTGATAAATTCGAGGAGATCATGGAAGCATACTCAGAGAAACAAGGCGGGCGCTTCCACCAAGATATACTGGACTTTGAACGCCGCTACCAAGGAGCGTATAACGAAAACATGATAGGAGACTATATTTGGGGGTTGATACAAGAAAGTGATTTACATTACAATTGCAAATCTCGAAAAACTACTCACTTCTAATCATTTTTGTACAACTTTAGTATAAATACATGTAAATCTTGATTCATATGTTGTTTTATTCAGACCTTATGTAAATGAAAATGTGCAAATTTGCCCGTTTTTACAGAGAATATAGGTTAATTTCTAAATTTCATTATCCAGGTCACAAAAGCAAAGTTTGAAGGGAATAATGGTCATTTTTACAACATAAGCAATTAAGAAATAACATATACTATCCAGGAACAAAATGTGTGTTACATAGTGTAATCAATTATATGATACTTTCAGCTGGTCAGTCAGTCAGTATCTGCCATGTTTGTTCAGCTTTTCTCTTTAGTTGGAAGTTAAACGGTGTACCACATTTGTTAAGAATTATTGTAAGATTACTTTTAAAAATCTACGAAAAACTATTAACATTTACGAAAAAAACTATAATATGAGTAAAACCTGAAAACATTCTTTCATGAGGTGGATTATAGATGTGCTTTTGAAATGTCAGTGGCTGAAAATGTTTTCACATTTTTAGCTCTTTCTTCCACCTTGGGAACATAAGAAAATTGTGTTCTTCATTTTCTCAGTTTCTTTTGCATAAACAAATGTTCACATATTTACTATTCTATTACAAGCCTCCTGTTTATATAATGCATGACTTTCAGCGTTGTTTCGTTGTTTTTACATTATTATTTCTCTTTTCTCAGACAATGTGCTGGCCTTATTATAAAGCTATGGATTTCGAAACTGGCTAGACGGGTTTGAACTCATTCGATACCGCAATATATTTACAGCACTTTAAGCTATAGCTGCGTTATAAAAGTGAAAGCCAAATCTTTCGTGTATATGACGAATGGTAGAGACACCAGCAGTTAGTCTTAGAAACCTTGCAATAAGTAAAAAAAACCCAAATACTCCGTGTTCTCTTACTTTTATTTTATGAAAAGTGATTGTCACAGGTTTCAGACTTACTTCTGTATCGTATATTTTTGAAGTGCACTTATAGAACATTTGCTATCACGTACAATACTCGTTTTCATTTATCTATTGCCCGTTATCTTTGTGCTTCACTTTCGAAACATTTATGTTGTTAAAGAAAAGGAAGTTTCTTCACTAAACTGTAGGTATAATCAGCACAAATATCATTCTCGATGACAGTATTAAATAAGGCAGTTTAACTGAAAATTTACAGAATTTACACTCCGCACGAAGAAGTGTAATGGTACTGAAATCGCAAGGTATATTTCTCTCGAGATATATGTATCACGTGGGTATTTGTTTCCAGTTTACTGCTTTTGTCTTATCAGAAGGTCATTCAGAAGCGGCCGAAAATCATTGTGTTCGCTTCCTGTTGACATTGTCTCTGGCCTGTGTTTCTATATATCAAGTAGATAAGTCACGATTACGGAAGAAAAACGTTTCTATCATGGGTAGGTTTGCCAGCTAAGAGCGGTCGTGATATCTCTTTTGTTCAAATGCTTCCCCAGATAAGCAAGGCTTAAGTAATTTACGAATATCTTTTCTCTTATTTTCTTCAGCCCCCCCCGCTAGTACAGCGGTATGTCTCCGGATTTACAACGCTAACATCAGCGATTCGATTCCCCTTGGTGGGCTGAGCAGATAGCCCGATGTGGCTTTGCTATAAGAAAAAAAATACAAATAATTATTTTCTTCTAAATTAATTGTCATAAGAAATTGCACCAAAATTATTAAAGTTAATAAAATTTTCTAACGTCATAATAATGTAGGTAATCACTGGGTGAATTATTATTTAAATATATTATTTCGTAGAATAATGGTTAACATGTCGGGCTGTGGATGGGAGAACCTAACGTCCGATACGTGATGCTGCTGGACAGGTTCCGCATTTTCAGTCGTGCGCGGTTTACAAAAGTCATAGTTAAACTCACTATTCATTTCAAAGAACTAGATAAATATTTGTGGCGGCGCATGCTGCTTGCTCTTGCTATTAATCTGGTCAGCAATTAAAACTAACGAATAAATGACATGGTTGTTCAGGCTTCATATGCATAACGTGCCGTTCAGACCAAGAATTCCAATTCTCTTTACACAAATGTTAACATTTTACTGGTTTTGAATTATAAGTTTTTATATTGCGGACGAATTCTGACTAAAATGATTTTGTATATGAACTGTTTGGACATGAAAAGTAACATTATAAAGCGATTTTGATAGAAATAATGAATTGTAATATTGAATAAAATAAGCACTTTTTTGTTACGAAACTCAAAATTGTACAACTGGAAGGGTTAGTTTGGAAACTTACTAATTTAAATACGTATCATAAGCCCTTACTTATAAATGAACAACCCAATGCACTAAACATGCAAATCACATGAAAACGTATTCCCGGTTCTCAATAGCAGCGTTTGTCACCAATTACCAAAAAGCGGGTCGTTAGAATTTGTGAAAAGTTTATGAACAAATTTTAAAATTAGATAATAGTTTATATATTTCTAAACAGTTTTATTTGGCAAGTATTTAGTAAGCTGGATCTATTTGTGCACTAACAAATCCTACTGGGTCGTGACTGACCATCAATATTTACAAGTGGGTCTTGAGCCAGAAATGTTTGAGAATCATTGGTATAAGATGTGTTTCTATACGATCCACTATCTGATTTACGTGTTTATTTCAGGCGTACTCTCTTCCATCAAAGTTCGAGTTAGGTTATCTTTTCTTGTTTCTGTGTTTTTGTTTTAGCAGATAGATTCTTGTACAGCAAATTGTTCTTAGAGACTTAACACAAAAATAACGAAACCAAAACAAAAAACAAACAGAAATCTAGATAAATTAAATAGCGACAACATCTCTTGCCTTGATTTTACTTGGGATTGGTTGAAGGTGTTAACTGTGGTTATTGAGATTGGTATGGATGCACTAGCAACTGAAATATATGTACTTCATAACAGAACTGAGGATGAACTGATGTGCTACCTGTTATAGCCTTCATAACGTCACTGAGTGCTTAGTCCTACCCCTCGATAAAATGACATAGATGTTATGCCTAATTTTAACTATAATAGTATGAAAAATGATTGTTTAGAGTGCGTTATCTTCCCTGATTTTGAACTGAGAAACTAGAGGGAAGGCAACTGACCAACATTACTCACCTTCAACTCTTGGGCTGTTGCTGCTTGACTAAAAATAGAATTTGGTCGTCACGATTCTAGAATGCTAAGAGCTTTTCTAGTCAATGGGACGCGGTTCACGAACCCTTTTTGTGGTAGGTTTATGTTATTCTTTTAGAAAATGAAACGGCTAGTCCCGTTTAAATTAAAAGTATGTATTTTATGATTAGAGAGATAGAAATTAGACAGACTTGAGCGTTAAAAGTCAGTAAGCTTTGTGATTCCTTATTAAGCAGTATGAAAAAAAGCTATTAAAACTATTTAAAAGTGGGAAACTAAACATTTTAAAATTAAAAACAAAAACAAAAGTGGTGAAGAAGATTTTGTGTGTGATAACTACAACATTTTGCAAAATATTTTTTGTGTATCTAAGATTTCCAAGACAATCAGTTTTCAATTTCAAAACAAATGTACCTAAAAATCTGATATCTACCTTTTTCTTTAGCTCATATTCTAAAACAGAAAAAAAATCCCTCAGAGGCACAGCGGTATGCCTGCGGACTAACAACGCTAGAATCTGGGTTTCGATACCCGTGGTAAGCCAATCACAGATAGCCCATTGCATTGCTTTGTGCTTAATTTCAAAGAAACAAATTAACTAACTAAAACATAAAAAAATATTTCATACATTGTGAATAAGAACGTAAATGTTAGGCTTTTGTTAACATAACGGAGTTGAGTTAATTAATGACTGCTGTTTTTAATATCGATTTTGTTTGTTTGATTTTAAATTTTGCGCAGATCTACACAGGATCAATCTGCGCTAGCCGTCCTTAATTTAGTAGTGTAAGACTAGAGGGAAGGCAGATAGTCATCATCACTCATTGCCAGCTCTTAGGCTAGTTTTTACCAATAAATAGTGGAATTGACCAGAACATTATAATGCCCACACAGATGAAAGGGCGAGCATGTCTGATGGGAAGGGGATTTAAACCTGCGACTTTCAGACTGGGAGTCAAGCACCCTAACCACCTGGCCATACCAGGCTAACATCTATTTGACGAGAGGAGTTTAAAATACATATTTCTAATATATTGTTTGATTAGGTCTTCAACATATACCACATATCTAATGATGGCTTCCAACTGAAGGTTATATTTTTATATATTTAATATTTATATATATTACACAATAGAGTCATCGTAAAGTGCCAGAACAAGCGTTATGAACTGGAAGTTGCGCATGTGTCTCTGATGGGTATTTTTTTATAATAACACTTGACAGTATTTGTAGACTAGACGTATTTTAAGGCTTGGATCGATATATTATCCTGAAAACTGTAACGTTTAAAATGCCGTTATAACTAAACTCATTTTCTCGAAAGGGGACCGAAGGTCGCCTAGAAGGGTCATCCGTTTTAACCACTCTCACCACTGTACAGTACTGAGTTGTCTTTTAGTCATTCAGTAGACACTACAACTACTCTATCCAAGTTTATGGTGTAAGGTCTATAAAAATCATTGTGAATGTAGCTTCAGAAATTTGGTTTATAGCGGGTATTTTATTTTGGTAAGGAGCTTTTAGTGTGGCATTCATAAAACGTATTTTTTTTTCGTACGTAACGTAAAAAGTTTTAACTTTCTTTTGAAGAGAAATTAATGTTAAATTACGCAATATTTTATCACATATGATAACATCTGTTGGCTTACAGTAGACGAATACGAGATTATCCTTTAACCTAAATGTAACTCAACAGCAATTATCTTTAAATGAATATCCAAAACGCAAAGTAACTAAAAATGTTTAAGACCCTAGTGAGCACTTCTTTCTATTTTTTTTTCCACTGAAGAGATAAGAATTCGCAAGATATACTTGGAAATATTTCCTTCGCAGTGTTTCTTTTATTCTTGTCTGTTTAATCACGAGGAGCTTTCTTCTTAAAACTAGATTCCATTCGCTAGAAGCAATTTTTGGGTCATTGCAAAGCGATATAACTAGTAGGAAATCTAGAATGAACGAGTTTACTCCGATAACCATGGGCTGTTAATTAAAGTAAAAAGCTGAAGAGAAGGGAAAGAGGACAAGATTTACTGCTTTCCTTTTTCACTTAAACAAAGAAATCATCATTCAGACGAAAAGCCTTTAAAGAAAACTTCTGAAATCGGATTGAGATACTTTCGTTCTTATTTCTTAAACTAATGTTAAAATGATTTTCATAATTAAACGCAGCAGGCTCCGAGAAGAATCGTATTCACAAACAAAATTGCGTTCAAAGTTCCTCTACCGTACGTGTCTAAACACGTAATAACGATGCTGGATTTACAGTTATATTTAACGCGTACCACTCCGAAGTACGTGATAATAAGGCACATGTACGTATTTGTAATCTACAAACACGTTGTAATCATATGGTATTTGCACATATTCTTAACACTTGTCACATCGAAACACTTGATAATGATTATATTGTATTTACAGGCATTTAAAACACGTGTCACATTGAAACACCTGAAAATGATGCTGTGTTTACATATATTATTATTACTTATCATACACATATCTCGTGTATATGTAACACGTCTATGCACGTGTTACTCATAGCGTAGTTGCATGTGTCGTATAGTAGTTTGTTTACTCACGTACTTAACGTGTTTCATATCGAAACACGTGATGTGACACTGAATTTTACACAAATTTAGCCTGATAACTGAAAACAGGTTCCATAAATAAAATGTTTTGTATTTGACAGCACGTCCACTCTGAATCGTTTGTAATGAATTATTATTCTCGAACACAGACTCTGCGATCTCCAATGTGACGCTGCTGTGGGAACTTAATGTAACTTATTCCTATAGCTTAATATGAGTTATAGTCAATTACATAACTTTATATAAGTTATAGTCAATCCTATACCTTTATATAAGTTATAGTCACTCCCATAACTTTATATAAGTTATAGTCACTCCCATAACTTTGTATAAGTTATAGTCACTCCCATATCTTTGTATAAGTTATAGCCAATCCCATAAATCAGTTCAGAGAACTTGATTCTTCTAACTGCGAGTACTACTAGCTAGCTGCCTTTTTTTCTGGTCAGTAATACAGAATTAGGGATGACTCTATTTAACTTCTAGGAGTCTCTGACCTAACCGTTTAGTCCATGTGTGAATATATTGGTGATAAGATTGAAAACTGTAAATCCTTCCAGTCCTCAAATACGTTTCATTGAAATGTTCATACCATTGCTTCTTTAAAAGTGTATAGCTTTTCACTTTAACAGTGGTTTGTAATCTGTCTAGTACTCGAGTTTTATTTAATCTAAAAACCAATCATTTACTTCAGTTTTATCATGTTTGCTGTATTCAGTGTATTGTTTATTTTTAATGTTATTTTTTCACATTTTTGTGTTTCTTCTTTTCTTTGTTTCTCCTCTAAAAACTCCTGACATCTTGACATCTACAAAATATTACATTTCACTTTCTCGTTGTCCAACGTAGTCCTTGTTATTAGGCAAGTTTCGGGTGACACTTTATTTTTCTTTCATGTTTTATTTGATTATTTATATAATGTATCGATCATATAACCCGTGCTTCTTTTTTTATTTATCAGCTTTTGTGTTCCAGTAGTTACCCTTGTTTAATACAAATGGTTACTGTATGCTCACAGTTTCTTCAAGATACTTGAAACAGTTGTTTTTTACCTGTTGGAACAGCACACCAAATGACTAACAAGAGCTTATACAACTAGACATAGATCGCCAGCAAAATGAGTATGTTTTTCTCTGGTGTTTTGTTGATTCAATGTAAAAAAACACCAAAGCAAACAATGTAAAAACAGAAACGACGCGCAACACCACCATATTGAACATTAGAAACTCTATCAAAGTGCCTTTCTCGCAGAGAATATGTCGCCACGGTGGTAAAATAAAAGGCTTACTCTGACCACGTTAGGGCCCGGCATGACCAGGTTGGTTAAGGCGTGCGACTCGTAATCTGAGGGTCGCAGGTTCGCATCCCTGTCGCATCAAACATTCTCGCCCTTTCAGCCGTGGGGGCGTTATAATGTGACGATCAATCCTACTATTCGTTGGTAAAAGAGAAGCCCAAGCGTTGACGGTGGGTGGTGATGACTAGCTGCCTTCCCTTTAGTCTTACACTGCTAAATTAGGGACGGCTAGCGCAGATAGCCCTCGAGTAGCTTTGCGCGAAATTCAAAAACAAAACAAACTGACCATGTTAAAAAGAAGTTAATCCATAAATAACAGATTGGGTCAATTACTCTTGTGAGAATAACCTTGTAGCGTGATGTCTCTAGGAAACAATATCGTTTATGTATAAGGTAAACTCCGAGATATTCCAGCTTGCGGTCTCAAAGTGCCTATTTATAGAAAACTAATATTTTTTTCTCTCATAAAATATCGTGTTTATAAGCAACCAAATCCTACGATGAGCTAGAGATTTCGTTTCAATATTTAAGAATGTTCTTTAGGGCAATATAAACCTGAATTGTGTAAATAAACTCATAGTGTCTTTCATTGTGAGTTAATGCGAGACTATAAAAATAGCATGCATGTATTATTCAAACAGTGAAAATGCTAGTCAAGAGAGATGATGCCCGTATACTACGCCATCCAACAAGTTTTCCACGACGAGTTCACAAATATACTTTTTGGTGATAAAGGGTGTGTACATGTGAGTGGGAAAGTTAGCGCACAAGTTTAATTTTTTATACCGTTTTGATTCTATCACTACCTTCGCACGACTGTTCCATAATATTAATAAGAAAAGGCGTAGGTTTGTCAATGTGATCTATTGCACATCTTTCACGCTATCCAGAAATAAATTATTTTGTAAGTCAAAATCAAAATCAAATAGAAATGAGAAAGATACTTAGAGAATAAAGAAGTTGGTAAAGAAGCTTGTTGAAGTGAAAGTTGGTATAAGGTGTAATTTAAACCTATCACCCCATCGAAGAGGAACGTTGAATGTCAGTCACTTGAAATTAACGCTTTCAACAACAAACTTCGATAATCAGATCTGAGCTTTGCAAGCCTTTTGGTAAAGCTCAACATTGTGCAAAATTCAGTCCTTAACAGTACCAGGCGTGGCCAAGTATTTAAAGTGTTTGGACCGTGAATACTTTTTGTGATCCATTTTGAAAAATCTTTCTCCATTTTAGGGTCGTGTGAACGTTTGCAGGAGTAAAGGTCCAATCAGCTAGAGCAGCGCAAGGGTTGGCGGTCTGCACTGTTGACGAGGTTCTTTTCTTTTATTCTAATGTCCAAAATTAAGGAAAGCCAATTACAGATAGCTCTTGTACAAAGCTTTGCTAAACGTCTGAAACAGATAAGTCATCCTTTACAAATAAAGAAGCAAAATTGACATTTATGATTTCCGAAGCTTAATTGCTAAAAGTATTACCCAATTGTAATATCAAACTTTATTATTTTAAATTGTAGGTTTGTAGAACAACGAGTTTGGGCGATAGAAAGAGTACTCACATTCAGTAAAAACAAAACACTTTATACACCCTCCTTCGTATAAAAGCATTCATTGAAAACGGTGGGTGTGTGTATAGCATAATGAAGAGCGTAGATCAGCTTTCTATTCTTGAACAAAGTGCAGTGTGAATCTGTTTATTACTGTATCTGAAATTAATCTTAGTGATGTTGTAGGTTCGTTTTTTATATATTTGAGAAAGTAAACTTCTTCCAAGAACTAAACGTAGAATATTGTGTTTTTGAGACGTGCAGAAACGAGAACTATGACCACTAATGGCTTTGCACTGTGATGCACTTTCAAAGACATCGAAATGTCTAGGTATCTTATATTGTACTATTTATTCTCTAAAAAGTATCCCAGTATTGTATGACTACTATCTTAGCCAGCAAAAACACACACACAAAAAACACTCTTTATGGTATACTGCAGTGTAACGAAATATACTTCATTTTTATATTAGAGAGGATATTTTTATCTGTCGAAATCACTATTAAGATAGGAGCAAATGTTAATAGTAGATCTACAAATATTTAATCTATAGATTTCGTCAACGTGACCAAAATGTCACCGACCACACATTGAACGTACAAGGGAATCTTATAAACGAAGAAGTCAAAAGTGACGGATGATAATTTCTGTTCGTTTATCGGTTATTAAAACCATAATAAAATAATGAACTTTCTCACAACGATTTAGTTCATTCTTTAAATGTTTAATGAAAGACTTGGTGATAAAAAGATCAATTTTCCTTGATCGGTTGGATTATCAGACGATGAGAATAGCTGTCTCAACCAAGATTTCGTACATCACGTATAATTTCCCGGATATTACACAGGATTCTACAAAGCAGATGTGATCTCCAATAGGAAGTTAATAAAAAGCTGTGTCGTGTTACGTCGAGCGATAAGTGTATTGTTTGTCATTATATGATTATCTGTTCATTATATTAACTTTGGTAAATGAACTAATAAAAAACACCGATGAACGTGTTTTTAGCACAGTATACAAAGTTAACTAAATTACATCCTTTTTTAAGTATTTTTCTAACCTGAAAACAGAAACTTGACAATCGCCTTCACAATCCTGAATTTCATTAAACCGAGAATAAAGTTTATACGACAAAGCATTCTAATATCACCTACATGTCAGATTTTAGATCATGTTGGACCAACTTTTGTACATTGTATGTTTGTTTTAGAATTTTGCGCAAAGCTTCACGAGGGCTATCTACGCTAGCCGTCCTTAATTTAGCAATGTGAGACTAGAGGGAAGGCAGCTAGTCATCACCACCCACCGCCAACTCTTGGGTTACTCTTTTATCAACGAATAATGGGATTGACCGTCACATTATAACGGCTGAAAGGGCGAGCATGTTTGGTGCGACGGGGATTCTAACCCGTGACCCTCAGATTACGAGTCGAACGCCTTAACCCACCTGGCCATGCCGGGCCCTTTAGTACATGAAAGAACGAAAAATTCAGCCATCTAACACTAGCTACAGGTCAGATTTCAGAGTATGCTTGACCTTTTCTTGCTGATACTAAGTGCCAAAAACAAACAGAAATATAAGATTAAAACACAAAAAAGTATTAATAAAATAACATCCAATTTATTTTTGCTTTTGCTTTTGTGCATTGATACATAAATGCTTAAAGAATGAGGATTTTAGCTTCATAAATCCGTGAACTTACCACTGACTTACGAGTAAACTATACGCAAGAAACTGTGGCTGGACAAATCAAAATTCTTAAATGAAAAAATAAAAAATAGTGATTTTCAGATTTTAGAATTTTAGTCTTTAGAATAAAAATATATGAATTGTTTATGTCAAGATACTTGATTGTATTGTCATCCGTATTTTAGTAAAGCGTTATAAAATAGTCTATGATATCTTACAGGTACACACATGAAAATGTAATAACTTTACTATGTCACGGTTTCTTTTTTATTGTATTTTAAATTTAGAAGTATCCAAAGTTCCTGGATTTGGATATTTCTTCACAAACAGCAGCGGAGACGCAACGAAAACAGAAGGTTCTGACGTAGTTAGGGAGATTAATCTTCATCGTTGTAGATTGAATTGGTTTGTGGAGATTAACATCTCGTTTTCACAAAACACGTTGCTTAAACGAAGAAAAATACCACTTTTAATTTTCTAAAGCCATCAACCCAGAGAGTGCGCCTATGTAACACCAAATCACTGCTACACTGCTGTTCGTTTGGCATCCAACTAGCATATATTCGAGCCAGTTAGATCCAGCTCTACTGGTTGCATGTTCTTCTGTTCATTTTTGGACGATCTCTACTTTTCTTTCAGTCGTATTACTAATTCTAAGTAAACAGTAATGTGGATAATTATCCTAGCTGCGGAAAAAATATATATTTGTTTGTCTTTTTTAACTTAAACAATCACAGTTCGGAAAGTTGGAGAATTCATTTCAATGTCTTTTATTAAAACATGATTGATTATTGTTTTTATTAAAACAATTTTTAGCCAAGACATAGCAGCTCATAGAATGCCCATAAGTTTTTCAATATAAACTTTTAGCCGATAACTCCGTCATTTGTTGCCCTATTTGAGATTTAATTACTTTGTTTGACACCGGAGATGAAACCTTTTATGAATGATGTATTTGATCACCCCAAAGTGTCGTAGATTAATTTACTCTAATCATGCTTAAAATATTTTCAATTTGATGGTAGGCAGGCAAAGATACTGATGAGTTTTTGGGCCATGACAATTTATGATATTGACTAGTGTATTTCAGGGTATCTTAAAATAATGAAAATATATTATATTTTTGAGCTACAATAGTTCCTAAGATTACCCTTTTTACTTATGGATTGTTTTAATTCGTTCAGCTGTTTGTTTTCTTACAAAATTTCTCACAAAGCTACTCAAGGGCCACCTGAGAATGGCTGTTTACAATTTGGGCAGATAGGCAAGAGGGAAGACAGGATCAACTCTTGTCCGAAGAATGTTCAGATTTATTAGGTTAGGTCCAGAAATAAATGTCAGAATTCTCACTATGACATTTAGGAGCTGAATATGGAATTGCTTTACTCCAACGTTTGTCATTACAAGGTGTCTTAATTGTCTGCTGTTTCAACTCTACTTAGAATAAGTTTTGCAACCTCTAAGGCAGCATGGACAAGAAGAACTTCGTCTGATATTCCTCTACAACTTCAAATTTGGACGAAAAGCTACCGAAAATACATAGAACATCAAAAAAGCATTCGGCCATTGATCTGAACGTATTACTGAACGTATAGTTTAGCGTTGCTTAAAAAGGTTTTGTTATGGAGATGAAAGTCTTGAAGACCGCGAAGGTCGTAGAAAGAAGCCATCCTTAGTTGAAAACACATTAAGGGAAGCAGTCGAAATACACCCTTGCACAACAGTACGTGAGCTTGCAGAAAAGTTAGGCACAAGCAAATCAAGCATTGACAATCACCGAAAAAGTTGCAAAGTGGCTTCCGCATGCGCTGACTGAATATCAACAAAATTGGCGTTTTGAGACCTGTCAAGAATGAAGTTCTAAAAAATTGAACGAATTGAAAATCGAAGTTCTGCTTCATCCACCTTATTTCCCAAACCTTTCCTCTACAGATTTTCATTTTTCAAGCACTTTGACAACTGTTTGAACAATAAACACTTTCAAAACCAGGCAACTACAGAATAAACTTTCAGGGAGTTCACTGACCACAGAAGCTCTGATTTCTGTAGCAGAAGCATAAACATCATCGTTACATGTTGGCAAAAGTGTATTGAAGCAAATGGTGCTTACTTTGATTAAAGCATGTTTTACAACTCTGGTTTATACTTTTCCAAACCTTGCAGTTCAAAAACGACATACGACATTTTTTTTGGACAACCTTATAACTCTTTCTTATGACGGACACACGTTTCTGTGGTAAGAGGTCACCATATGGGCACACTAACAATATCTGGCACATTCTCATTAGAATAGCAAGTATGATATTACTTTATTAATCAAACAAGTTAGTATAAAACAATGGATATACTTCGTTATGTATTTAAAAAATTAAATTTACCTCTGTCTATTTTAAATTCTAAATAGATTATATAATATTTGAAGAAAGAAAAGTCAGAGCTACAACAGAAACTGAACTGACATCTTAGAGCAACTAAAATAGTTTTAAAAATTTTCACAAATAAATAATAAATTTTCCTTCTCATAATACCGAATTCCCAAGGGACCCATGTTTTTCCTTCACCGTTTCTGCTGTGATTTACAAACGTACAAAAAGATACGTACACGTGATTAAATTAATGGATGCAACTCTGTTCCAATGATCTTATCTACGTGCTGTTGTATCCTATGATTAAATCTAAATCAACTGAACAAAATGTGCAAAATCCTGCAGAACTTTAAAAAAGAGGTATGCTGAGAAATGGTGAGCGATTATGCAGATCATCTTAATAATTTAAATCAAGAAGATATAACTAACAAACAACTTATGAGTAAAATATTTTTAATTATAACTTAGTATCAAGTATGTTGTCACCAAAGTTAAAACCATACACAGAGATATAACATGTTTGCATTATCAATAATTCTACATAATTCTGTAATAAATAATGTATATTAAAGTACAGTGCTTTAGTCTGCACATCATTAAAAGTAAGTTTTTCCCACTTATCATTACAAAGAGACAAATAAATTTAACTACCATTATAAATTATTCGAGCGATTCATTGCCTGTACTGCTTGGCTCAGTCACAATAATTCTCTTGTATCGTAGCTAGCTTAAACTGCGAACCTTTACTAAACCATCTTTATGTTTGTTTTTATATTTGTTTCCATAGTCAAACGATTTCCATGACCCCGTGCTGAGGTTACTGAACTTATAATCAGAAGAGCGGTCGCGACTTCGAATCCCTTTTACAAATATACTCATATTTTTAGGAAAATTATAATCTTAGGGTCAATTTCACTATTCGTTAATAAAACGTAGCTTGAGAATTGTCGGTGGATGATGTTGATTAGCTTCCTTTTCTCTATTTTCTCAGCTAAAATTTAGGAATGGCTAGAGCAGATAGTCCTCGAGCAACTTTGCGCGAAATTCGAAACAAAAAATGTAGAATCTAATTCTACATTTAACGTCTTTATTCGGTTTTTTTTATTTTTAGATCGCCCTCGCTGTCTTTTAAAACTTTCGTGAATCAAATCTCAAATAAAAAGTGAATCTCTATAACAATGTACCTATATATTTGTCAGTTTTCACATTTTATATATATAAATCAGCACAGCGATCGAGGCAGTTGTTTTTTTAAAGTCAAGCACAAAGTTACACAATGAGCTTTGCCTACTACGAGTATCGAAACCCATTTCCTGGCGACATACCGCTGTGCCACTTGGGGAAGAGCGAATGCTTGTATACTAGTATAGGTCATCATTAGGGTACTTCGTTTTTGTTCAATATTTTTATTGCTTTATCTGCGTTTCAATAGATTAACTGATTCGCTTACTTAATGAAACTTAAGAGAAAGCTATTAATTGTAGTCAAAAGTTATCAACCATTTTGCGGGAGATTCCGTGATTTCAGAGCAATACTGATCGCGAATTTGAACCGCTACTATCTGTACTCTTGTCCTTGTTTCACCTCCATTAATTTACAAACAAACATTACTAAAAACACAGTCTTATGGTTGTACTAACAACAAGTGTGAAAACGAGGGATTTCACTTCGAACAAGTCCCCGAATCCTAATAATGAGAAAATAAAAGAAATATAAAGACGAAATTACATAACCTAAAAACATGAACTTTTCCTTTGGGCAAAATGAGTATTATGCGTGAGGAATATTTCACCCCTGAGTGTTTCAAGGTAGATTCACATGCTTGGTTTGTAGGTACTAAACTTTAAAAATGCCTTGTAAAATAAGAAGTGAAAACCGTTTTCAAGCATCTTCCACATTCTAATGAGAGAAAATAACCGGGTGTATAACAGGGGGAAGAAGAAGGTAAAATAGACTATGTACATATATATAATTAAATGACTGCTCATGAGTGTGTTTGTGAGGCTTTTCAAATTATATAAATAATGCAAAAAATAACATTAGGGGTACAATATAACCACATATGAGTGAGAAATTTATCAAATGTCTTTAATTAATTCAAAAATGAAATTAGAAGTAAGGAATTACGTGTAAACAAGGTGTGGTTGTAGTTGATATTTTACATCGCAAAAGAAAAAGTATTTCCGAAATCAGTCTTTCCTCTTTCAGATTCACATCTCGAACAGCAGTGTTAACGTTTTTTGTTAAAGTTTCTTTATTTGTTTATAGTCACTTGGATTATCGGTACCATCATTCTGTTGAGTTTTATTATTTGCTCCTGATACTCAGATTTTGAAAGTGTAGCCATATCTGACATCTCTTACTAAATAATCCGATCAGTTTGTCATATGTGATCAAATCGTTCGTCTCAAAACGTTTTTTGTACTGGAGGTGTTTGGTGGGTATCACGCGTTGTGGAATAGAGTTGATCCATTTGGGTTTAATCTCGTAACCTTTGAGTAGTCTAGGCAAGTCACTTAACTGTCTTAATTACTTTAAGTACACAACACCAACTTTACATGTTATAAATTTATGCATTCCATTACAAAGTATCACCAATATAAAAATATGTCTCTTACGCGAAGTACGAGTTTTCCTAGTAGTTAATATTATAAGTTATTATATTAGTTATTATTATATGTTCAAAGCACGTGTATACAACTGCTCTACTCTAAAGGTCTGCATGACCATTACTTCATGTTATTTCAGTGACCAAAGGTGAAAATAAATAATATGCAATAATATTTTTATTATTTTGTAAACAACACCACTTCTCGTTTAGTCCGGCTCATAACATATAAATGTTGATAGCCTACTCACCCTGTCTCTGCGCATGAGCTTAGAATATGTTTTGACTAATAACAGACAGTGTTACATATTGACATACGTTGACCAACATATATAGTTGAACAATTTGTTATATTTCTTGAATTTCGAACAAAGCTACTCGAGGGCTATCTGCGTTAGCCATCCCTAATTTAGCAGTGTAAGATTAGAGCGAAGGCAGCTAGTCATCACCACCCACCACCAACTCTTGAGCTACTTTTTACCAATGAATAGTGGGATTGACCGTCACATTATAACGCCCCCACGGCTGAAAGGGCGTGCATTTTTGGTGCAACGGGGATTTGAACCCGCGACCCTCAGATTAGAGTCGAACGCCTTAACCCACCTGGCCATGCTAAGTCATAGTTAAACAAACATAATAGTTTCACGAAAAGCGGGATTCACCGTAACATTCTAATGCCCCACGGATGAAAGGGCGAGCATGTTTGGTGTGAGTACCTTAACCACCTGGCCATGCCTTTAACTGTTAAAGAAAAGAAGGATTTTTTCCTGTTTATTACTATACATGAATCTCCCTCTGCTTTATTATTGTACAGATAATTAAAGTTAGAAGCTAAAAGGACCAGTAAACCACCTTTATGACCAGATCAGTCACTGAATCAGAAATTTAGAAAACACTTTCAACGAGCTGTTATTAAATCATTATAAGATGTCACAGTATCATTTTTTACTTTAATAAAAATGTTCTTCATTATTTTTAAGAGTGAATATAAGTATAAATATTTTTCATGTATTGTGATGTGTCATGGCCCTAGTTTGGAACATAAGAACAACAAACATCAAACTGAATTTTAATTTCATAGCATCGTAAAATGTAAATCAAACAACCACTTTATAAGATTTCCATATAACGTTAACATAGAAATCGATACAGTTTTTGATGGTAAATAAAGGTAGACTTGTCGTAAGTACTGAAACCCACGCAAAATTCAAATCGGCAGTTATTTACTGTTTGTTCATCATTTTTCTAGTTAATCTATAGAAGAGATATTTTGATATGCAGGTACTCACATGCGGCTGATTATAAACATTTGAGTTTCTAGAAGTTTCTGTAAAAAAATAGAAATGATAGCAAATAGATAGAGAAACCAAGCATGGCAATATTATATACAGATATAATACACGTGTAACAAATAACTATTTCTTAAACATAATAAGCCTATTGATTCCTAAATATTCATCAAACTCATTCAGAAAATAAAATAACGTTCTGTGGTAACAGATATGCACTGTTTGCAACTATTGTTAACAATGTATGTGAACGAGAATATTAACACAATATTATCCTATTTTTATTCGAATGAGTGAATGTATAGAGTTATTGACTCAAACAAGTAATACTTGTAATAGAACCTAAAAATACCTTAATTAAAATATGGTATTATTCATATCTTGATTTCTTTGCTGAATCGAATCCCGAGTTGTAGCATTATAAGCCACTGGAGGACATCTAGTTTTCGGATTGTTTACGCTTTGTAGGAGGTAAAAAGGACATTATATATCTGTATAGGGCACAAGAGACAACGTTTTAGTGTTGTAATGTGTAAGTTCATTTTTCGTCCATTACATTTCTGCTATGATTCATACTCTCCCACCTAAAAAAATGTATTTATATCGAATAACTTATACCTGCTATCATTGATACTATAGTATACCTTTTATAGTGAGACAAATACAACAAAGCACACTTTCTAATGTTACTATTACATTTGTTGTATTGGACGGATATATTGGTGGTAATAAATAAGCCCATTGTTAACGTACACTACATGATCAAAAGTATGTGGACACCCATTTTAATCAGTGGGTTCGGCTATTTCAGCAACACCTATTGCTAACAGTTGCATAATATCAAGCGTACAACCATGCAATCTCCATAGACAAACAGTGGAAGTAGAATGGGTCGTACTGCAGAGATCAGTGACTTTCAACGTGGCACTGTCATAGAATGACATCTTGTCAACAAGTTAGTTCGTCAAATTTTTGCCCTGCTAGATTTGCCCCGGTCAAATGTAAATGCTGTTATTGTGAAGTGGAAACGTCTAGCAGCAACAACAGCTCAGCCGCGAAGCGGTAGGCCACACAAGCTCACCGAACGGACCGTCGTGTGTAGAAGGGCGTAGCGCACAAAAATCGTCTGTCCGCAGTTGTAACACTCACTACCGAGTTACAAACTGCCTCTGGAAGCAACGTCAACACAATAACTGTTCATCGGGAGCTTCACGAAATGGGTTTCAATAGCTGAGCAGGTGCACACAAGCCTAAGGTTACAACGTGCAATGCCAAGCGTCGGCTGGAGTGGTGTAAAGCACACCGTTATTGGATTCTGGAGCAGTGGAAACGCGTTCTCTGGAGCAATGAACCACGCTTCACTATCTGGTAGTCTGACGGATGTATGTTGGTTTGGCAGATGCCAGGAGAGCGTTGCCTGTCTGAATGCATAGTGTCAACTGTAAAGTTTTGTGGAGGAGGAATGATGGTCTTGGGCTGTTTTTCATGGTTTTGGCTAGGCTCTTTAATTACAGTGGAGGGAAATCTTAATGCTTCAGCATACAAAGCGAGGCCCATAAAGACATGGTTTGCCAAGGTTGGTGTGGAAGAACTTGACTGGTCTGCACAGCCCTGATCTCAACCTCATTGAACACCTTTGTGATGAATTGTAACGCCGACTGCAAGCCAGGCTTTGACGCTCGATCTCACTAATGTACTTGTGAATAGGAGCGAATTCCCGCAGCCATGTTCTAAAATCTAGTGAATAGCCTTCCAAGAAGAGTGGAGGCTGTTATAGTAGCTAAGAGGGACCAACTCCATATTAATGTTTATGGTTTTGGAATGAGATGTTCAACAAGCACATATGGGTGTGATGGTCGGGTGTCCACATACATTTGGTCATGCAATTTATTCTACACTAGAGCCGAATGCGTAAAACCCAAAATTACTTGTATAATTACTTATTCATTTTTATAAACGTTTTTAACATTTAAGACTTTCCTTGCACGTTTTTATAGTAAAATTAATTTATCTGTGTTATCGTTACGTCGTTGTATGGTCATCCGAATAGTAGAGGAAGATTCTGAGCTTTATATTCAACCTTAGCTAACCTTTGAGAAATATTCTTGTATTCGCTTATTTGTTTTTAAGCATAAAGCTGCACAATGAGCTATTTGTGATGTGCCGGATTTTAGCATTATAAATCTTCAGACTTACAATTTGGCAAATTAACGTATATATATATATATATCCCGTCTTTATCCCATCTGCAGCGTTTGCTTCCTGCAATGTACTTGAAAAACTGCGGTAGAACAGACATGAATAACGTTGATATAAATTTTTATTTTGCAAGCAGGGTATTTTGCACGAATTGTTAAGAATCAATCAAACAATCTGTGACGGATTTACTATTACGTATTTATTCTAATATCTATGTTTATTTCAGTTAAATATATATTTAGAAATGTGTGTAATTTATATTGCTAAATATTGCAAGACTCCTGCTTATTCTCTAAATTTGTAGAAGATTTTCGAATGTAAGAATCAACAATGTACATTGTATTGTTGTATTAGCTGAAATTCCTAGAAACTTTATATATTTTTGTTTTGCTACAGTTGAAATACTATAAAACTCGGAAACTATAAACGTTCATTAAGTGAAAAGCTACAGACATTTGACCAGAAACGTTTATAAATTTCGAACACTACCAAACATTTAACTTCAGCAGGTTAACATAAAACGTTAGTATTTTTACAAAGACATTATACAACTTCAGTGGTGAAAAATCATGTGTAGTCATTGAAGAGCTATCTAGCTCCCCGTTAAGTGAATTAGGCCTATATAAACTCAGAATTAATTCGCTCTTCGTGAACCGTCGATAATATATTAAGGAGGTTCCGGACCCTATAGAAGATTATAGGTTAGTACTACTTTTGTATATAAACCATTATTTGTAATAACAGTTTTTATAAACTGTATTATTGTTTTTAATATTAAAATATATTTGTATTAAGAAAGAAAACTGTGGGTACCAATCATCTTGACAAACATCATAAATTGAATACATTTGTATAGTTAATTAACTTATAAGCTTACAGTTTAACTCGGTTTCAGGCTACTTGAAATCATAAAACGTAACATAATAAGGAGTCTCGTCCAAGATAAATTATAATACATAACAAATCTTTCACATTTCAGAATGTAACGTATCTTAAAGAATAAAAATATAGATTTACCTATCATATTGTTGAGCGGCTTTTAGAATGACTGAAATGTTTAACAATTACTTTTCGTGGTGGGCATTACAAGTAGTTCAAAACTTTGGATTTGAGTAGATTTAATGATACGATATAATTTACCTTTTTAAAGTGTTCAAAAATAATTTAAGTTGGTAGATTATATTAAAATTTTCCTGTCACAGGGGACGGGCACTTTTTTGTTTGTCTTCTATAAAATAGAAATTATATACGATTGCAGGTGTTAGTATATAACTACAACTGATGATCAGGATAAAAGTTTTTCGTACTCGGTAATTTAGACTTTTGTGACGTGAAGATAGGAAGTTTTTCCTTTTTGATTTAGAATTTTTCACGCAAACCAAACTTACATCAAAGTTTTCTGCGTGAAGCTATCTCTGATTGTAAACTGATAAACTAGAGAGAAAGCAGCTAGTCAGTAACGTCCACAGTCAGTTTGGCGTTATTCTAACTGAATAGTAGTATACTTGACTGTTATTTTTATGCCACGCCCACAGCTCAAAATTGCGAGGTGTATTTGCTTCTTATTGTTGTAGTAACGCGAAATGAACCATGAAACGTCTGATTTACAGTACAGGCGCATTAATCACTAAGCCTTGTTGAGACCAAAGGTGTTGGCAGACTGGTTAACGTCAGAAATCACTAATTTTAAATGAAAGTTGGTTAAGCTATGATTGTTTTTAAACTGAAAACTTTTAAACTTATGTAGAATCTATTGTTGCTTCAAGAAAGAAAAATGGGCACTTTCTTTAGTAGGTAAATAAAGTTATTTTGTCTTCATTAATTATTTTTATCAGCACAAGAGGATGAAGAGTAGGTTTGTATTAGTACGAGAGTACGAAGAGCATAAGATATCATACATATCGTTATGGATTTTTAATGACATTTAATGAAATAAGTTTAGTTTACTACAACCAGTGTGCTATACTTGCTGCAAAGCTATATAATATAATAAATATTGGTACGACATTAGTCGGCATAAATATTTACTATTACTACAAGAGATAAACATAGGGTTAACGTTTCAGCGAAACGACTAATATCGGGAACAAATAAGGTCTATTTGGCCGAAATTATGACCGTATTTTCTCAAACATATATATAAAACTACTTTTTCTATTATATTAAACACTCACTATTTATTGATTCAAAAACAATAAAATGTTCATTTAGGATTAGTAAAATGCTTTAGTTTTTGTTCTTGTTTAAGCACAAAGATACGCAATGGGCTATTTGCACTATGGCCACCAAAGTGATTGTAACTCAAATTTTAGCGTTATGAGTTCTCAGTCTTGCCGCTGACCGGACAAATGTCTATTAATTAATGACAAATGTATTTAACTCAGTAACTTTCACAGTAACCTAGATCTCCGATAGGTTTAAATCATCTTAATGTTTGGAATGCACCAGTATCCAGTTATGTCAATACTTTAAACTTTGATAAAGAAGATATCGACGAAATTTAGTAAAAAAAATCACTATATTTGTTTATATTTTTCCCAAGGTTTATATCTTAACACTTAGATACAATATACTAAACTGGTTGCTGCTAAATGAATTATAGAATGAAAAGCCCACGTGTTTTGATTCTATTACGCAGGATACGAGAAATAACTGTAAAGTCAATCTCTAGGGAAACGAATATGAAATACATAAACGTAAGCAAAATATTACCGAGTCATTGGTATGTCCTTCCTATTTTTATCTTGCGTACTAGAAGTTTGGTAGATGTTGAGTAACTGAGAAGTTTACGTGAAATGTGTTATCAAAAGAAAATAAGTCAACTTATTACCATTACAATCACAGATATTTAAAAGTTTTTGAAACGTCAGAATAGTATAATTATAATATCTGAGAAAACTATAACAAAAACAAAACAAAGCATTCTTACATTGGACTGGAAAGTTGTTTTTATTCCTAGCGCTAAGTTACACAGTGGTTTATCTTAACTTAGTTATTCGAGGGTAAATCGAAACTCTTATTTTTGCGATGTAAGTCCATAAACTTATCGTGTCACACTAGGAGATGGACTGGAAAAGAGAGATGTCGATTTAAAAAAAAACACAAATCAGTGTTGCAGAAATTAGGTTTTGTACTGACCTTTTAAACTGAGATTTTTACAAATGGCATTCTAGTTGTTTGATACTGGAACTTTTAAAATGTCAGAACATTTTCTTTGTGTTTTTTTAAACATATGAAATAATTAGCTTGTGTAATAGACAAATAAATAAATGAAAGATCAAAACAGGTATTCTTTGATTCATGATAAAATATGATTAGTGTTCCTACTAATTATTATATTTTTATGCTGTTTATTTCTTATTTATTACTTTTTACTTTTAATTAATGGCTGGGAATGTCCAAACTGAGAATGAGTGGATTCATGGTTTGCATTCCGTTGTCATACACAACAAAAGAAAGCGCCATTCTTTTGAAGTTATGGGTGTACTACAAGAGTGATACCCAAATCCCATTATTCGATCAGACCTGAAGAAACTAGAAGTTGGCGATAGGTTCTGTCGACTAGCTGTCTTCCTTATAGTTTATCAACTCATTAATAGAGACGACTATATAAGAAAGCCCTTGTGTAGATTACCAATACAAATACCGAAATCAAAATAAATCGGGATTGTATCTCAGAACATCTGGTATTATTACTTTCATTAATATGCAGAGAACAACATTTCGATCTTTTTAGTTCATCTTCAGGTTAAGAAAAAGAGAGTTTGAATGTGACCGTTGACTGACACATGCCTTAGGGACGAGAGTATATAAGGGTACGGGACTATAGGGGGCGATGCAGGTGGATGTTAGGTTATCAATCAGTATAGGTATAAAATAGTGGTTTAATTTTGGTTTTAATTGCGATGGTTTATATTTGTTTCCCTACTTAATATCTTGGTGTTTTCTATGGTTATGTTGTGTTTATTTGATTTGCTGTGTTCAAAAACATGCGGAAGTGTTTTTTTTTTTGTTCTTTGAACGTAGTTTCCTTTTTTTTTTTTTGCTTGTTTCTCCAATATAGAGTCATGGCAGTTGTTGCATTGTATTTTATAAATTATGTTGGTGTTGTGTTTGTAAGTATAGTTTTTACATAGTATGGACTTTAGTTTTGTAGCTGGTTTTCGAATAAATTTGGTATTTACTGGAATATTGTGTTTTATTATAAGTTTTTTTTTTCAAATGTTGGTTATTTTTCGCTGATGTCGGGAACAAATGGTATGTAGCAACGCCCCCTACAATCTCGTACATGTTTATACTGTCGTCCCTAAGACATGTGTCCGTCAACGGTAATATTTAACTCTCTCTTTCTTAACCTGAAGATGACCTAGGAAGGTCGAAACGTGGTCCCCTGCTTATCATTGAAAGTGATAATACCCATCCCAGCTGTTCTGAGGTACATTTTTATTTCAAGTGGGTTTCTCGTCATCAAGAATATATCGGGATTTTTGAATCCATCTGTGTATCTTTCATCGATGTGTCACAGATCGTACAGATCAACATGAACATTATTTTACAAATATTTCCTGTCATGAAATAAGTCATTTAACGTATTTGGCTGTATTTAGTACTTTTTTGATTAGAGATTATAAAAGAAAGTTATCTCTTTTTCTTTTAAATGTATGACGCCTTATATTTTCTTTCTCAAAGTAAAAATATCGCTTTTATCGATGTGTCCCAGAGCATGAACATCAACAAGATATTATTTTGCAGATATATCCTGTCATGATGTAGGGCATTTAATGTATTTGGCTATATTTGGTAGTTTTTGGATTACAGATTACAAAATAAAGTTATCGTTTTTTTCTTTTAAATATATTAAACCTTATTTTTTTCGTTTTCTAAAATCAGACTACAGGAGATGAACGTACGTTTCTTTTTATATTCAGGTTTTTATTTATTTGCTTATATATATCATACGCGCATGCTTGTATTCTGCTGACGTACGTTTCCAGCTGATGGGAAGCTCGCGACATGTAATGATTCCCGCCCCACACTCTATTGAAGATATTCAACTGAACTGCATGGGCGCTACTCCTATTCAGAAGAACACCGAGAGCAGTGCGTTATCTACTCGTAGAAGATAAGTCTTTAGAATCACCATCCATTGTAAAAAAACATACTTGAAGAATCTCTAAATAAATTGTTTTTAAATTCCCTATCAACCATATGTCCGCAAATAGTTTCATAACCCGAGTGAAATTTCGATTTAGTTAAAGCAACTCTCGAGATTACTGGAAACCAGCCACTAATATCATTGTTAACTTGACAGAGGATTATTTACGTGCAATATTTTTCTTATCTTGTTCTTATCCTACGTGTCGGTATTACACTGCTTTAAAACAACTGTTGCAGCTGCATCTACCACTTTCGTATAAAATTCATAAACATCTTTGTTTGTGGCGTAAAGTTTCACGACTGAGTAAAATTTTAATTCAGTTATTTAACTTAATATTCCAACTTGTGACACGTTTTTCTAACTCTGAGCTGACGTCACCATGTTCTCAGGAGAGGCAAAAGCAGGAGCTTCCAGATCATCGTCCTCTTCACCTCCTCCCCCTTCTAAATCTGTGGGGACACTGACTTTGGATAAAGCTGCTTTCTTACTCATCAGGATTAAACGGGTTTTTCACAAGAAGAGAAACAAGAGGTAAGTTTTGTTCAATGTTATTCCTCTACATATTGAAGCAACTGTTCATTTGTGCACCGGAAACCAAAAATAAAGCTTATATGAATTACTAAACAAAGCTGACATTTAATTCAGTTTTTTGTTTAAAGAAGTTCATCAAGCTTACCAATTTAGATTTCTTCATAAAGTTTCAGTTATCAATATTTTCTTCACCGTAGTTTGTTATATCCATCATGGTTACGTCATTCCTGATTCTAATTAATATCTTAACTGAAGTAGAGGAATTCTTCAGTTTGTTTGTTTTTTGAATTTCGCGCAAAGCTATTCGAGAGCTAATTTAGCAATGTAAAACTAGAGGGAATGCAACTAGTCATCACCACCTACCGCCAACTCTTTGGCTACTCTTTTACCAACGAATAGTGGGATTGACCGTTACATTATAATGCCCTCACGGCTGAAAGGGCGAACATGTTTGGTGCGACGGGGATTCTAACCCGCGATCCTCAGATTACGAGTCGAACGCCTTAACCCACCTGGCCATCCTGGGCCGTAGCTCGTCAGAAGCGTAAACTTAGAAATTTGTATTAAGCCGCTGACGAAGTAACCACAAATGCGTTATGAAGTCAGGTTGAGTTAACTTAAATTATGACGTGAAATACGTGTTCTATCTATTTATCAAAGGCAAATAATAATCACTTAGTTAATTACTGAAAGTAATACACTTTTTACGAAGATGTTTTACTGTATAAATAACTGTGGCTTAAAAGGTGTGTTACTTCTGTGAATTAAATGTCACTAAAGATTGAAGTAAACCAGTTAATCATATGTTTTATGTATTTCTTCCTTAAGTAATACACATGCGGTAATTGTGCGTTTAATGTTTAAACAATGAATACAGTTGTGTTCTAACAAGAGTACAACACACACAGAAACACTGTAATAATTTCCATAAGTTCAATACTCAAGTATTAAGTGAAATATGTAAAAAGTAATTACCATTACCAGTAAATATGGTCTACATGATCGGTGCCATTGTAAGAACGTTATATATGTAGTAGATGCTCCAGTTCGTATACAGAAGAAATATGCGGATCCATACATGATAAAATGACTGAATCCGTATGTGACAGACAAAAACCTTAATACTAAAAACCACTTGCAGTAAATAACACTGAATAGCACAAGCAGATAACATCTTATTATATATCAAGATTTTACCTAAATGTCGTAATTTTTTGACCGAAAGATTTAAGAATCCATTTAAATCAGGAAAAAAAAAGACTTTAAATGAGCAAATATAAAGGTTAGCTTCTAGTGTACAAATGTTGAATGTATTTTTAATATTTTAATATGTTTGAAGCAGGACGAATTCTCAATATATTTACAAAATGGTTAAAATATATTTTTCAGACATTGTTATGCGTATGTGTTGATACGACAGGATAGAGGAGTACATATATCTGTAAACATACTTATACAGATATACTTCGTATACATAACGTATACTTTTCTAAATCCTGTGATTTTACTAGTTCACGTGTTCATATACACATACTCTTTATTTTCCATTGTTGGTTCGGTTTTTGTTGTTTTTTTCAACATTGTAAATTCAAAAATGCTTGATATCATTTTTGATGCGATCTGAACCCTTCAGACACATGTATCAATGTTCGATGGACTGATGACAATGTTCCAATTTAGTTTCAAACTTGTAGTTTATCTATAGCTCTTGATGATGCTGCAATAGTTAAATATTGAACTAATAAATAAATATATTCTGATGATAATGATGGTTGCTTTATTTAGATCAATAGAAATATCTCGTAATAAACTCCACTTTGTGTTAAACAAAACTAAAAATATTCTTGATGACAAGGAACCCACTTAAAATGAAAATGTATCTCAGAACAGCTGGTATGGGTATTAACACTTTTATTGATAAGCAGAGAACAACGTTTCGACATTTCTGTTAACTTTGTTAACCTGAAGATGACCTAGTTAGGTCGAAACGTTGTTCTCTGCTTATTAATAAAAGTGTTAATACCCATACCAGCCGTTCTGAGTTACAAAACTAAGAATAATTGCAGTAATTTATAAAGGTATATTTCTGTTCTGTTAATAACTTTAATAATAATCTTCCAAATCTTATAAATGTTCTTTATATAGTAGCCTTTGTTTGCAGTAAATATACTAACATGCGTCACTGTAAATGTTGATGGCCGCTCACATTTTGTCTTTTCCATTGTGTATGTTTGTTTTACACGTAATTAATTTATGTGACACGTGTGTCCTTAAGCAAATGATTTTAATTATACAGGTAATCGCTTGCATTAGTAAAACTGGTGCAGTTGGACGATTATCTAACAAATTATACACATGACATAACCTACACTAATGTTTTATATCCTACACCTTTAATACCAGAGGACCTGTATCTACTCACAGCAAAGCATTCTTTTTTAATAAAGAAATATAAATTAATGATATATAATATCTAAAGATTTCTTTGTATTATCTGTTAATAAAGATATTCATAAAAAATCAGAAACTTTATGATTTACACGAGGAAAGAGGCTCATAACTCAGTGCTGCTAGGAGATTATTTAACACTTTTACTGAAACATTTAATTAATGGTAGAAAGGTTTTAGCTGGTAGCGAAACCGAGAAAGTAAATAGAAGGATAATATTTTAAAGATGATAAATGATACCAGAACAAAAGCAGAGGATTAAAAATGATCGAAGGATTAAGTGACAAGAGATAATATCATTTGATAGCTTTATGAACTTTTTTTTTCTGCGCCAGATAAAATTCTCAGCCTTTCTGTATGCCTTCATTAGTAATTTATTCCACGAAGACAGCTGATGTTATTTGTAATCTTGTTTTATTTTTATTTTTTTGCCTTCGGGTGTATTCATGTATTTCAGTTGTGATACAGAGTTCTGTGCTTCTGTTAAATTATTAATTTTAAGATCTTAATATGTTTGTACTGCGTGGATGAAACCCAATACAAGAAAAGACGTTTTGAACAGTGACTAAAGCAAACTGTCCTCAAGCTAGGGATGAACTATGTTGTTACGGATCGTCGAGTAAGCAGTCTGTAGGAAGAGCATGTGATCTATAAATTGTAAACATGAGCATAGTAAATCAGCTATGAAGGTTGGGCAAAAATCTTTACAAAATAAATTATCTTTCTACTGAATCAAATTTTGATAACAGATAAACTTACTCCAAACGTTGTTTTTTTGTGTCGCCTTTTTTTTTACATAACTGCCAATTTCGGCAAACACTTTTGCTGTATAGATTTTTATTCGATTTAACCCTAAGCGTTAGGGCTAAAATTTCTGACGAAAATTGTTCTTAGGTCACACTGATCTACTGAATCTTTGACGTTTTAAATAATGTAATTCGTTTATTTTTGGCTACACAAAGCAATTTTTACGATTTGCTAGGATCTGATAATTAAAAACACATCTATGGCTCCAGCAACCAATGCCAAGCTGATTAAATATCACCGAAGGTGTCTTATATGAATACATAAGAAAATATGTATGTATGAATGTTTCTAAGACAAGAAAACTAACAAATAAACATGGATACAAAAGAATAGCTTACAATAGGGCATTAAAAATCTTCTAGGTGCTTCGTTTTTACTAGAAAGAGTGGGAAAGTATAAGGTTTTATTCTGAAAAGTAAAACATAACGTAGAAACACTTGATGAATAAAGAACCGAACAAATACAGATTAAAATGATTGCCATGGGACTCTACGTAGTATCTGATATTACCGTCCACTATCATCTCTTTGTTTCTGTATTTTTTATGCCACCACACATTGCTGTATTGATGTTAGTTTCAGAAAAACAATTATATTTACTTGTATAATCTAACTCTGGAGTAAAAATAGTTTTTGTTACAGAAGAAATGATCGTAGTTCAAAAGAAATACTGACATGATCTGAAACAGTAACTTATATATGTAATCTATCAAGTTAAAGAATAATATACGTTATTTCTGGTTACTCATAGAAAACTCTTTCTGAATTTTAGGTAACATTGTATTTCCTTTACTGCTATACATAGGTGAAAATTATTGGACCTTACATATAATATGCGTAGAGAAGATGTAAATATTACGTTCAGTTCTAGAAACGAATGATATTATAACACCAAGTTTAGTGTTGTTTCTTAAACTGAACTCTCAACATTTCGACACAGAAATGCATCTCACAGAATCGGTGACAATTACTTATACAAGCTAACTGTAGCTACCTATTCTCAGTCACAGTTTGTGTTTAGTAGAATGGCCTTGGAGAAGCTGTAAAAAGAAATGTCGAGAGCCCGAGTAAATAAAACCAGATAACCTGAATTTGGTATTATAAAGATCGTTTATTTCTACGATCAATATGTTTTTCTTTTGCTCGGATATGCACTACAGAAAGGAAATATTACATTGTTCCTAAACGCGATGGATGTCTGGAACAACACATGGTTAATGAAAATTGAATGAGCTTAGCAGAACGGAAATGAATGTAAAAATTGAACGTTAGTCTGTGCAAAGCTTATCTATATGTAAATCGAATTTACCACCTTTTAACGGAGTTTTCCCTCATTAATCCTTCGCCCAAAAAACACAGAGAATAGTAAACTGCATCGAGACTTTTTAAGCAGTAGAGATCAATTTTTCATTATGTGTAAGTGAAGTTGACATCGTCAGCAGATAGTTTAGGAAAATAACAAATAGTAACTGAAAGTTCTTAAAAAGTGCATTTTGATTATTTCGTAACACGTATAAATCAGTCATTTTTTACAAGTGTCTTCTTACACTTAGGGTGCCATCAGTTAACATATTTCTTTTCCTTCTTGTACGAACTCTTAGCTCTTTGTTCGAAAGATTACATCATTTGTTCACATACCATCCTTTCCTGATAAACATGATATATTTCTACCATGGTTTCCTCATAAACATTATCTTTATACACTGCTGGCCAAAATCTTAAGGCCAATGAACATAAAGAAAAAATATGCATTTTGCGTTGTTAGACTCAACCACTTATTTAAGTTGAGCTTCGAAAAATGAAAATAAGAAAGGGGAAAATAAAAAATAAAAAACTTTTTAGCGTTTAATATGGAAAATGTGAACACTGTGAAATTCGCCTAAATACCAGCTGGTCAAAAGTTTAAGGCCATACTGAAACGAAGCGTTAATCGGAAAACACGTAACGAAATTTAGTCATTTGTGTTCAAGCATTAGCATTACCAACATCTCACACTGATATCTCCTGTGTTACATTGTGTAAAAACATGGCAAAGGCTAAAAAGTTGACAGAGTTTGAACATGGCAAAATTGTCGAGCTGCAAAAGCAAGGTCTTTCTCAACGTGCCATTGCTAATGAGATTGGGCGTAGTAAAGTTGCTGTTGCAAATTTCTTAAAAAGACTCTGAGGGATACGGAACGAGAATTTTAAGTGGTTGGCCCAAGAAAATTTCGCCGGCGTTGAGCAGGAAGATTCGACGGGTTGTCCGGCAAGACATCAGCCGATCGTCGAACCAGATTAAGGCCCTTACGGACGCAGAATGCAGCTCAAGAACGATAAGACGGCATGTACAAGAGAAAGGCTTTAAAAACCGTAAACGTCTTCAAAGGCCACGCTTCCTTCCACACGACGAAACAGCTCGGTTAAACTTTGCTGAGACGCACCAAACTTGGCACGTAGAAAAGTGGACGAAGGTTTAGTTCTCTGATGAGAAAAAATTTAACTTGGATGGTCCAGATGGCTTCCAACGTTACTGGCACGATAAGGATATCCCACCGGAGACATTTTCTACACGACACAGTGGAAAACGTTTCATCATGAGGTGCTTTCTCCTTCCAGGGAACAATATAGCTTCTGATTATACAGGGGGCGTCAAACAGCAGCTGGCTACATTGGCATGTTGGAGAGAGCATCCTTATTGATTGAAGGCCCTCGCTTGTGTGGAAATGACTGGATCTTTCAGCAGGACAACGCTGCAATCCACAATGCCTGCAGGACAAAGGACTTTTTTATGACGAATAACGTGATTATTTTGGAACATCCAGCGAGTTCGTCCAAACTGAACCCCATTGAAAATGTTTGGGAAATCTATAGAAATGGACTTTAATTCCAAACAGTGCATGATCTTTGTGAAGCCACCTTCACCACTTGGAATAACATTCTAGCCAGCCTTTACAAACGCTTATATCGACCATGCCAAAGCGAATGTTTGCAATTATTCGCAATGACGGCCGTGACTGAGACCTCTTGTTGTGCATTTCCTCCCCTATTTAAGACTTCTTTATGGTATGGTCTTAAACTTTTGACCAACTAGTATTTAGGCTAATTTCATAGTGTTCACATTTTCTCCATTAAATGTTAAAAAAGTTTTTATTTTATTTTCCCTTTTCTTATATTCATCTTTCGAAGCTCAACTCAAATAAGTGGTTGAGATTAACAACACAAAATGTTCATTGGCCTTAAGATTTTGGCTAGCAGTGTATGTGTCTATGCCTCGATGAAATACTAAAACGTAACAAAATAAAGTTTTTACCGAAGCTAAATCTTAAAATTTTAATCTCGATCATATGTGTATTTTCATTCATTTTCAAGATTTAATAAACTTAAATAAAGTAAAGATTACTTGGTTTCTACGAATATGTTACTATTGAGGATAAAACATGTCTACAAATGTGTATTACTACTAATTATAGGCTAAAAACTGCTTTTTTTCGCAGACCTACATGACCCAGCTCCAACTCTTTTCGAAATTTCCAGTTGAAGTTCTAAATGAAACTTCTAGTATTTGCCACACATTTTATTACAATAATTTTTTACAACGATATGTTTTGGATAATTTTCAAGTGCAATTGTGTTTGAAAGTGATTGTAATTCAGTAGCCATTACCACTCCCTCAGCACATCGTGCCTTACATAGAGAAACCGCGCAGATAGCCCTCGAGTAGCTTTACGCGAAATTCAAAAAACAAAGAAACATAGAGAAACGTGACTCTAAATCATTGTGAGCTTTCAAGACTGATCACCATGTGGTTGTTACCTCGTTAGATTACAGGCTTTGTTTTGTTAGAACTGTGTCATATCAGTTGTATGTGTGTTTATCCAAATGCTTGAAACGTCAAGACGTTGGCCACACTTTAAATGTTAAACTTGTATACACCAAAGCAAGAAGGAAAGATTGTGTGGTGAGGAGCTGCAGAAACACGTTGCTGGTAAGAAAACAAATTCTTTAGTTACATTAACCTCTAACAAAATACAAAATAAGGAGCTTAACTTGAAATTCTTAACTTAGAATGAATTTAGCAGGTCTATTTTAGTCCTTCAAGAAGAAATCATCATTATTTTTCATGGTTACATTGCTGAACTTGTTTAGCTGTGATGCTTGACAAAAGTGATTAATACATATTTTATAACAATGAGTGACTTAGCTAATGTGGTTCGAAATTTTAATCAAATTAAGAGCGAACGCATTTACTGTATCAACTGTTTTACGTGTATTCTATAACAATGTTTATGGAGCTGTCTTGCAAACAATGCTTGCTCTGTTTCGAAGTGTGTGTAAAAATGTGAAAGGAAATATAAACGGAATAACTTCATCGACGTTAAAAGCCATTAAAGCTTAAAAACCCCACCACTTTTCGCACTAATAATTCCTCTTCTGCTCTACTTCCATTTACCTTGTTAAATTAAAACTTAACCATAAATGAATCTCACCTAACTTAAACCCATCATGTTGTATGTTAACTGTGATTATTTTGCTGTAGACCTAAACTTAACCAACCCAACATAATCCTAATCTAGCCTGAACTTAATCTAATCACATCCGGCTCCGTCATTTTTATATTAATAATGGTTATTCATCTGTAGTCCTAAATTTAACCAGTCTTTAATTTGATCTCACCACATCCTACTCCATAGTGTTTCATATTAACCACAATTATTATGCTATAAACCAAAACATATTCAACCTAATCTTAACTTAACCGCATGCGACTTCACCATGTTTTACAGCAATCATGCTTATTTCACTGTAGACCTAAACTTATCCAACCAAACACAAACCTAACTTAATTTGAATTTAATATACATAGATCTGACTCCACCATGCTTTATATAAAAGACGGTTATTTTGTCGTATCCTGATGAGAAATTCTGTGAAAGAGTAAAAACATTATTTTCATTTAAACAGAATGCTTGGTTAAACAGTAAACGAGGCCCGTAATGGCCAGGTAGTTGAGGCGTTCAACTCGTAATCTGAGGGTCGCGGGTTCGAATTCTTGTCGCACCAAACATAATCACCCTTTCAGCCGTGGAGGCGTTCTAATGTGTTGGTCAATCCCACTATTAATTGTTAAAAGAGTAGCCCAAGAGTTGGCGATGGGTGATGATGACTAACTGCCTTCTCTCTAGTCTTACACTGCTAAATTAGGGACGGCTAGTGCAAATAGCTCTCGTGTAGCTTTGTGCAAGATTAAAAAACAAACAAACAGAAAACGTAGTCTAGTCAGACGATTCTTTCTAAAACTATTGCATTTATTATACTATTTTATATCACTGATGTTGACGATCGCTTTCCCATTCTCGTTTTACATCGTTTTAAATAACTGACTTTGACGACTCTTTTGAAAATCTCGTTATTGTCTTACAACATTTTATACTTTGAACTTGACGATATGAGTATTATGTCATTTTAAATCTACGGTGTTTAGGGCTCCTTCCTGAATCTTACCTTCTTGGCATTGAAGGATTTTATAAAATTTGTCACACAGTTACACTATCTATAACCGTAACGATGGCGACCTATTATGAATTTCGTTATAACCACTATATAATACACGATTTATATTGTGAATTTAACGATTATTTAATACGTCTTGTTATTAATTTACTAAATTTTGTAGCTATAACTTGACGCATCTTCTCCTATCTCGTTTTACTTATTGCTACATTTCATACCTGTGATTTTGATTGCTTTTTAGTAAATCACGTTACATGACATCATTTTATTTCCGTGAGTTTGAGAATCCTTTTTTGAGAGACTGAGTATTCATACCCCTCCCCCCCAAAAAAAACTCAACATTTTAATATCATTTAAATATGAACTTTTCACTACTTGTATTACGTCATTCTCTCTCCTATGGACTCGGCATGGCCAAACGTGTTAAGGCGTGCGACTTGTAATCCGAGGGTCGCGGGTTCGCATCCCTGTCGCGCCAAACATGCTCGCCCTTTCAGCTGTGGGAGCGTTATAATGTGACGGTCAATCCCACTATTCGTTGGTAAAAGAGTAGCCCAAGAGTTGGCGGTGGGTGGTGATGACTAGCTGTCTTCCCTCCAGTCTGACACTGCAGTATTAGGAACGACTAGCGCAGATAGCCCTCGAGTAGCTTTGCGCGAAATTCAAAACAAACCAAACTTACTGCCACCAATACAATGGTCTTACCGTTTTACTCTTCTTAAGGATAATTGAAAGGAAATGGAATTCTCCCAGTAGCTTTGTGTGAAATTCAAAAACAACAACAACAATCTTTCTCCTAGGCCAGAAAAAGCTGGTTATAGCTCTATTGTAACACTTTTTGCTTTTTAAAATAATATAAACTATATGAAATAAGGAGAACTGATAAATAATGTCACTGCATTTGTTAATAATGAAAATATGCAGAATAATAATAAAATACAGAAAATGTCAAGTTTTTATAACCAGTTACTTACTCAAGTATAAAATCATAGTTGAAAAATACCATAAACGATATTTACGTTGGAACCGTTCTTAATATATACAATAGTATATACTATGTTCTGATTTTAGGTTCAGAGTTGGTTTTTAGAGAAAATATCATAAACGTAATTTTGATTATTAAAAGAAATGAAGGTAACAAGGAGAGCTGCATGCATTTGGAATTTTGTTTGTGAAAAATGGAAATAAAAGTACAGCCGGTATTCAAACCTAAATTTCGACTTGGTAAACAGGTTTATTTTCACACAAGAAATTGCAGCACTCTGATCTGAGTTTTATAAGTCGGTTAGTAAAACTCAAGAGTCTTGCCAGGTGTCATCCTTAATAACCAACGAAGTGAAAACTAAGTTTCGTCATGTTAAGGTGCGGTTTCTTAGTTTGGTAAAGTATCATAGCTATCTTATCTCGGTTTTTTACTTTTTCAGTAAAACTCTTAACGTTGTGCTGTTGTCAAAATTACAAAGCTTAAAGACACATATTATCACAGTAGCATGAAATCATTCATATAATCATAAACGAAACATGCGTAGCTAAACGTTAATTGGTTGGGCCATTTTTGAACTTGACTAGCTTATTGGGTTATATCAAAAATTAACCGAAACAAAAAAAAGTGAATTAATCCTGCCTTTTATCTTACTGGTTCATACTTTTTTGTATGTGCTTATTATTGAAGATTTAATCAGCAACTCTAAAAAACGCTCAATATAGATTTTGTTTTTCATAAAGACAGTTGTGCTGGCTAAAATGAAGCACTCTTGTTGTAAACACGTATATATATATATATATTATCACTTAATTTTTTTTCTTACTTTGACTGTTGAGATAATTTCATTGAAAGTTACGTGTATGAATAAAACGTGACATTGATTATTAAAATTTATTCAATACTAGGACTCGTTAATTAATATAGAGACCGTAATAACGTCACAGATTTGTTTTATTTATTATTAAGCTTATGTATTTACTGTGTCCGCTGTGGGTATTATTAGGTATACAAAATTTGTTATGCTACATATGATACGCATTACGATTTCAAGAACCGAGAAATTATAATTTAGAGGTTAATTAACTGCTAACATGTGTAAAATTTATAATATTCGCCAACAAGATTGGTAAACAAAATTTTTATTTCTTAACACACATATATTTTAATATACAAACAACAATACAATTTAAAATAACAGTTATTTCAAATAATGATTTATATACAAACATTTCACACACTCACAAACAACCTTCAGTCTTCTATGTGGTCTGAAACTGAATATTGTACCAATGGTCCAGCGTACACGAGACTCAACTTAATTTTACATTGATATACAGATACACTTCACTTGAAGGGAATGCTAACTGGCTCTGTTCTTCACAGTTGAGTTTTTTTTTCTGTAATATTAGTGTAATATTAGAGGGAAGGCAGCTAGTCATCACCACCCCCCGCCAACTCTTTGGCTACTCGTTTACCAACGAATAGTGGGATTGACCGTCACATTATAACACCTCTACGGCTGAAAGAGCTAGCATGTTTGGTGCTATGGGGATTCGAACCCGCGACCCTCAGATTACGACTCTAGTGCCTTAACCACCTGGCCATGCCGGGCTTTTATTCATTGTACATGTAAATGTTCTGGGAAATAATTAGTGTATAAAACTGGAAAAGCCAACTGTCGAGGAAAGTTGGATAGTCATTCATACTTGCACATTATTTATAAATACGCCCACTAGTGGCTCAGCGGTATGTCTGCGGACTTAAAACGCTAAAATCCGAGTTTCGACACCCGTGATGGGCAAAGCACAGATAGCCCACTGTGTAGTTTTGTGCTTAATTAAAAAAACAACAGCAAATAATTTATAAATAAGTTTCTACATTGAAAGCCACTATTATTATTCTGCATTTAAAGTATACTTTACTTTTTTAAGTTATGTAACTTTTTGTTATTTAACCAATTATGCAAAAATTACCAATATAATATTTTGAATTTCTTCATATATATATATCTATAAAGACATAATGTATTAACTAATCAACCTAGCCTACCATAGTTTCTTCTCTTCCATCGAACTGGAACGAATTTTTAAAGAGCTGCAATTTGTTTTATTTTCAAGGGCATCATTAGACAGTTAATTATGCCGAGCATGTATTTGAGATCAAATTACCTCAGGAAACATTTACTTCATAAATTAGATTGTGTTTTTGAACAGAAGGCTACTTCACCTGGAAGCTTTTCTTCTAATGAGGGTTCATTTATTTAAAAGTGTTAAGACAAAAGCTTCAGAGAAGCGAAGTGTTTTATTCTAACACTTTGAACTCAAAGGAAACTACATATGGACTTTTATTTCTGGGGAAGCAGCAGTTTCATTGAATGTTTTTGTATTGGTCGATACAAATTACTTATCTTATAGGGTCACTGAAGATGCTTTAAAGTCCTGTTAATTGCTTTGTAGTTGGAAGGTTTTATACCGATCAGTTCTTCTGAAGTATGAAGCATACATACTTGTGGCTGTCGAAACAGTAAGTTAGACTAATGAATATGCCTGTTAATGATGAAAAATAGTCTTCAAGATGTACTTAAGGCTGCTGAACACAATACAAAGAAACGTATGTGAAAGATGATTTTAAATAAGACATCGTCGATAGTAGGCTCTCACTTCTCCACTGACGATACTGTGTACATTCCCTACCTTACGAGTCAACAGCTACTATGCGGATTTAAAGGAAAGATAAAAATGATGAATTTAATAAATAATAATGCTGTTATCGCTACAAAAACGTTTTTTATTATTCCTTAAATCTGAATTAGTCACTTACTTATTAAATTCCATGGTTGAACCAGTAGGAAAAAAAAAATTACGATGTTGAGGAAATCATTGTCTGCTTTGAAAAGAATTTAACTGATGGTATCAGGAGCTGAAGGCTGTTCTCGAGAAGTTATAAAAGAACCTTAGTTCTATGTCACGCTTTTGTTCATGTAGTACAGTAGAATGAACAACGTAGTCTGTTCAGCACGTTTCGTATTATCACATTTGTCATGAAGTGAGCAATTTGGTTCGATAACTTTAAATAAGCACGTTCTGCGGCTATATATCATTGAAGTAGTATTTGTTGTAACCTTACATAGTTATTTTAATACTTAACTCTTTTTGTTGTCTTAGAACATCTCTCTATATATATAAATTGAAATTCGATATATTAACTCTTAGTACAGCAGATTGTGTTATAGATGGCGAGAAAGTACGGCTAACATATACAAAGAGTTAATGAAACATATAATACTCTTCATATTACACATATAACTGTATAGTATACGTAGAAAAACTTATAGATCACTATTGCGTAAAGTCATGAAATTATGCTCATTATATAAAGACAACAGTCGTGTGGTATTTAAGATTTTTAAAATCTACAAATCGGATAACCTAGTAAAATCTGCAAATCTCGAAGTTAGCAATATACATTGACTTTGTAATTTTATAACAAAACTCTATTATTTAAAATCAGAAAATTAGAAAACCTAATTAAAAACAAAACTGTATTCTAATAAGATATGTTAATCGCGTAACCTCATAAAACACTTGATTATATTCTATTAGAATATGTTAATTGGGTAACCTAATAAAACACATGACTATATTCCATTGGGACATGTTAATCGGGTAACCTAATAAAACACATGCCTATATTACGTTAGGATATGTTAATCGGGTAACCTTATAAAACACATGACTATATTCCATCAGAATATGTTAATCGGGTGACCTAATGAAAGATATGACTATATTACATTAATATATGTTAATCGGGTAGCCCAGTAAAACACAACGTTCCTTTAAGAATAACATTTACAAATAAAATAACCTAATAAAACATAAAAATAATTATTTTAAGATCCGCGAATTGGATTACTTTGCATAATATATTATTGTATTTCATTATGGTCTGAAAATTGGATGTCCTGGCAAAAAAGAAGGGTGAACTTGTACAGAACGCGCAAATCGAGTAAACCAGAGAGCTCGAAGACTGCACAATTTTAAAATCTGTAAGCCTGGTACAATATTTTGTTGTTTTACCCGAGTGTGTTATATTTTTACTAAATTTGTAGTGTGTTATACCAAAGTTTTTATTTTTGGTGTTGTGAAGAGTTAAAAAAAAATACTACGAACTCTGCATATTTCTCTTGCTTAATGAGAAATATGAATATTTAGTGACAAAACTTTCGTCAACTATGCTTCTAATTCGATTTTTATTTTTGTACTTTCTTTGTGTATACATCATATACGGCTAATGTACGATTTGCGTGTCATGTGACTAATATTTCCGGGCTTGAAAAAAGCAGAAAATTTGAAATCAATTTCGTTCAGTTTTATTTCAGTTGGTCTATATCAATCTTTTCAGCTTGTATTCAATATCTAATTATAAGGTTTCACCAGTGATGTTAGGAAAGGGACCATGTCATCAGTTCATACATTTCATTTAAATGAATCCACTCAGATAAAACCAAACGATCTAATTATGGTTGGTTGTTGGTTGAGTTAAGTTACTCAAACACAGTTTAGTATTCCAACATGTATGAAATATATTTTAATTAATCAAGAAATCGTTATTTTGTCTTGAAAACGTATTCGTAAAAGATAATAGTGTCTTTAGAAAGGCTACTACTAACTCATATGCTTCACAAGTATCTGTTATGTGTAACTAAATATGTTACCTAATTAAAATAAAGTTGATTTCCTAACTACGCACAAAGTTTCATATCCATTCTAGTCTTCCTTTATCGCAAAAGAACTGATAAAGTTTATTTACATTCAACAGTTAACAGGCTTATATCGTGTAAGCCATATCAGTTTAACTGAGTTACGTTTTTCCCACCGTAATTTTTTCAGGTGTTCAGTAAATGAACCATTCCTTCTGTATCAATGGAGTATAATGAGAGTCTCTCTCTGATAAAAAGTGTTACGAATATAAAACTACGAGTAAGATCCATACATTTAGTATGAGAGAATAAACGACAAATCCAGTAATATTATAAAGACATTAGATATTAGAACATCCAATATGGAACTTCATTCATCAAACTTGCCGATTCAAAATATACCTTATAAAGCCGTTTTGCAGTAATATGAAACACAACAGAAGTTTTTAGATTTTTGATGCTCTTTTCGGGGCACACTAGAGCATACCGACTCCATAACCTTTAAACAAAATTAGAAATTGTCTTAGAACACGCTATTTGACAGTAGCATTCCCATTTTGGTACCTTAACTTTCTATATGCGGCCATAAACAACACCTGGAGTTAGCTGTGTAGTTAATGACATGAAACCCTGAAAGGATTGTGTTTTCTGAATGTCTTTCCAGGAAGAGAAAAAATACCTAAAAACGCGATAAAATATAACAGTCAGTATTCTATTAGCCCTGTAAAAGAGCAAACATTTACTTCTTCAACTATCTAGTTGAGATATTCACTGATGTTATGGTATATACAGAACGCAGATAGCCTACTGTGTAGCTTTGCGCTTTAAGAAAGACGTTTACAAACAAACATTTACAAATATTGTAAAGAACAACATTTAATAACCACAATCTGGTTCTTACTGTTGTTTTACCCTCCTCCCCTCAACTTCGAAATTCCCCTGTTGCGTGAAGATAAACCGACTTTTGTTTTGTGGATGTGAGAAACTAGGACATTAAAATTCCCGTTTCTTTGACTTTTTCGTTCAATCACTTAATATTTAAAATTAATTTTTTTTTCAACTTGTTACATGGATACCAGATAGATGCAGCAGTTAGTTGTTTTGTTTGAATTATGCGCAAAGCTACACCAGGGTTACCCGCGTTAGCCTTTCCTAAATTTTAAGTCGTAGATAAAAAGCAGATAGTCAATCCTACCTACTATCAATTCTTAGGCTATTTTTGTCTGACCGAATCATGGGAATTAACTGTCACTCTTGTAACGTATCCATAGCCCAAAAGTGGGGATCGTTGTATTTTTGTTATAAAAATGAGGTTGATTATTCTAAACGTCAGATGGAGTAACAAGAGTAGCGCCCCCAGATGTAATACCTCATTTTCTGTCTGTTTCTAGTTTAGACGACCAAAATGGAGATCTTAATTTCGATACCATACGACACTACCACGAATGTGAAACAATGTCTAATACTGTAATTATAACGATCTCTCGGTTCTTTTCCTTAACCCTAAATAACGCAGTTTGGTGAATAGTTACTGTGTTAATAACAACTGCTAAAACTAATTGAAAATTTTGCATTTTCACATTTAATCCCATGTTTTAATAATGAATATAACACAATAAGGAATGGCTATTTATTTTGAAAATTACAGGAAGTAACGAAGTAACAAAAGTCGCGCTCCAGATCGATAACGTAGTTTCCTGTCTGTTGCTGGTACAGACGACCAAAATAGATTCCCTTTGTTCCAATATGACGTTACAACGCATGTCGAGCGGTGTCTAGTGGTTGAAGAGCATCACCTGTAACATTTCTAACTTTACAGTGCTCATACATTTTTACAGATGGAGCATCACATTCGTTTCAGTCGTTATTCAATGTTTTTATTATATGCAGTGATTCTTTTTTGCTGGAGTTTGCCTGTTTGTTTGTTTATAGTTAAAGTTACATAATTGTTTGTTTCTGAATTTCGCGCAAAGTTACACGAGAGCTATCTGCGCTAGCCGTCCCTAATTTAGCAGTGTAAGACTAGAGGGAAGGCAGCTAGTCATCACCACCCATCACCAACTCTTGGGCTACTCTTATACCAACGAATAGTGGGATTGACCGTCACATTATACGCCCTCACGGCTGAAAGGGCGAGAATGTTTGGTGCGACGGGGATTCTAACCCGCGACCCTTAGATTACGAGTGGAACGCTTTAACCCACATGGCCATGCCAAGCCAAGTTACATAATAGGCTATCTGTGATGTGCACACCACGAGTATCGAAACTCGTTTTTTTGCGTTATAAGCCGTCAGACTTACCGCTGGGATGTAATTAAATATATTCGTTACTCTAATAACAGTAGTTGCATTGTTGATATATATATATTTTTTACAAATAAAGTTAATATGTAATACTACAACAATAGCGAAATTATATATCATAAAGTGAAAATTTGCTGCCATATTAAACATATATATTTTTTCTTATAAATAAAACGTCTTAATGTAAGTAGAAGTCCAACAAAGAAATAAAATAACAATTATAAGGAAGGGAAAATCGCTCGTCTGAGCGAAGTATGAGGTTGTTAAAATGTTTTGTTTTGTTTTTTCTGTTTTTCCAAAACCAACCCATCTGGGTTCATTAAAGTGCGTTATTTTTCGCTTTTCTGAAGTGCTTTTCTACAAATTTGTGGTAAATACGTCATAAGGTATGAGGGAGTTTTATGTTTGAAGTTAAACACAAAACTATACAATGGGCTATCTGAGTAGTGCCCACTGCAGTATTGAAAGCCGGTTTCTAGTGTTGTACGTCGCATACATACCGTTGTGTCGCTAAGAGATGATATAAGTAAACTTGTTTGTGGTAAAAACTGTATATAGTGTGTGTAAAATCTGTAATAGTAAAGACGACGTGAGGTATAGTTAAGGTCAGCAGTCGTAAAAATAGCGTGTGGTATATATAAGATCAATCATGTTGCAAACAGCATGCGATATATGTAAGACCAGTTGTGACAATAACGGCATATTGCGTATGTAACAACAGTTGTAGTAAAACGGCACGTGGTATAAGTACCCTCCGTTTCGTTTCGTAGCGCTGCTTTAAGAGAAAGGATCCAAGACAGTAATGGGACTGCTGGGGATTCAGAAAGCTATAGGACTTACAAGAATGTTGCGTTGTTGTTCATTTAAATTCTTATAAAAATTTGAAAACAAATGTCAAGAGTGTGTGAATTAATCCTAATTTCATCAAATATTCAGTTACTTTAGTTTTCTAAATATTACATGCTTAATTTGGGTTTAATTTAGATTCGTGTCATTTGTAGAAAAAAAAAGGATTGATAGATAGCATCGTTAATTTTTAAACTTTAAGGTTAAACTACGAAAATATTTTAACTTTTTCCGTATTCAGGTCATTTTCATGAGAAATGTAATAATGATGCTCAAAGTGTTTTTCAACAATCAAACAACATTCGTACACACGTATATATTGTCTATTTTAGAAACGCGTTTCGTACACTTATTACATTTTTTGCTTTAATTCTTAACTGTCATGATTTTTAAGTATAAGGACTGTATCTGATCCCAATTTGCATTATTATTATTTTAGATTCAGTTATTTCTTTTCCTTTCTGGAATATTAATACCCATTTTTATAGTACCATTTTTACTTAAGTTTACTTAAGCTGAAATCAATAGAGTTAAACTGGATCCTTTGCAAATTTCACATATTATCGCAATTGGTTCATAGGTGGCGTTTTGGAAAGAACTTAAATTGCTTTAAAAACATATAATGTTTAAAGTTGAGCGATTCTCTGCTAGCTCTTTTATGTCTATTACATGCACCATATTATTTCATTTTTATTCCATTTTTGTTACATCTAAAACGCCCTCTTTGTGTTATTGCGTTTTGTTGCTAAGCTAAAGAGTTGTTATTAATTATTCAAGTTGTTGATGCGAACGAATGAACAGATGTCAGATTGTCAAAGCAAAATATTTGCTATGAAAGATACAAGAATAATAAATAATACGTTTTTCTGGCTGTCTTGGTTTCTGATTTTGCATTTATTATGCTCGAGCTATATCTCGTGTCTTTAATTTTATGCATTAAGTATTGTACCACGAGAAAAAAAAGTTTTATAACAATGAAATTTATCTTCATAAAAGCTGCTTTTTTACATGACATTTCTGAATGAAAAATATCTTCTATTTGTTCAGTGGTTGCTTAACTTCTTTTTTACGAGTTCTAATGTAATTTATGATGGCCATTTCTTATCAGGATTGACAGCATAGTTACTCAGTAATGGAGAATGTTTTCCATTCAGTTAGCATAAGAACGTTTACAACGTACATTAGAACTACAAGAGCCGTGCTGGTTTTATAAAATTTTAAGACATACTCGAAATCTTAAGTGTCACACTTTGTATGTTTCTTGCTCTTTAAAGACGTAACTACTAAAACAGCACGAGTTATCTTAGCGCACGTTGTAAGATCAGTTTCATCGATCTTTCTAAAATACACGCGATAATTTGGCAAAATTGTAAGTTATGCTTTCCTTCATTTCATCCGCTTAAAGTTTCAGTTTATCATTAACGTTTAATTAACGTTGGCAAATGTAGATAAATATTAAGGAGAGATTTGTTTGAAAATGATATAGTACAATAACATTTGTACTAACAGTAACCTCTTTATCAGCACTAGAAGAGTGAATATATACTACAGAAATAACACAAACTTAGATTATAGCTTTGTGATGGACACCGTGAAATATAATGGTTAAAAATATTTAATTAATTTACCAGTGTGCTAGTTGCTAGTGACTTCAAACATGCTCTAGACGAAAGATTCGTTAATATTTAATAAGAAATTCTAAATATATCACGCTAAAATATAAACTTGAGAAAATTACATGCTAAATATAGGAACTCCATTTATAATTAGGTACTTTTTATTTTTCAGGTTACCATTAATTGTCAACAGAAAATTTGAAGTAATAAGTAAACCAGCCAAATAAAGTCAATATGTAATTAACTACTCTTATAAGGGCGTCTGCCGGTTTACCTGATTAATAAGGAAACCTACAAACAAATTTGTTTTTAAACAAGTGAACCAAAACTGCAGAAATTCTTTACGGGTAGTAACATTTGATGAACAAATTAATATGAATATATATATATACTTACATAAGATGGAAATTTAGGTTAAAAAAGACTGACAGAAGGGTCAATAGATTGATGTACAAATAAATAATTTCTCTGGACCGATTAGATGAACATAAAATTGTCCTAAACCAACGTTATGCCTTATTAACGTATATATTCTAAGTATTATGGATAAACTTTTTAAGGTATCCATAATACTTATGATAGTACAATCAACGGCTACTGCTTCAATATTTATTATGTTAATGGTTTTCCTGAAATAAATGTTACAAACGACTAGAAGAGACTTAAAGAAAAAATAAGTTTCGTTAATATTATCTTCTGATGACATCAAACTATGGGTTAAGAGCAAAAGTAAAGTAGATACTCAAACATATGTTGTTTTTTAACTTTGTATTTATAAATATCAGAATATATTGTTTCATCAGTTGGGAGCCCTTGTTGTTAAAGTTGTTTCAGACCATAATCCCAATAATATCTCATGAGAATCGACCAGATTTGGAGATTTAAGATAATCCTTAATCCATATATAAAATTAAAATTGAAAACATTTTTACAAATAATGCAAAAATTTATTATAAAGTTACAATAATAATAAAATAAAATGAGCATGCGTGTTTTCTTATAGCAAAGTCACATCGGGCTATCTGCTGAGTCCACCGAGGGGAATCGAACCTCTCATTTTAGCGTTGTAAATCTGTAGACATACCGCTGTACCAGGGGAGACAAAATAAAATGAGAAAATAATATTAATCGATATATTAAACAGTCTAACCAATACTGAAATTAACATTAAATAAATAATATAAAGAAATGATGTAGAATAAAAAAGGGGCACAGAAAAACTAGCTGTTGGCTTCAGCTACTTTCATAGAATTAGTTTTCTCTAAAAAACACATTATCAGTATAATATACATGATTTATAAAGTTGTATAAAACAACTTGCGTTTTAACTTGAAAAGAGAAATGCTTATTGTTCTATGAAACCGTTCTTGGTTCCACTTTAAGAAAACCGCTGGTAGTTGCGACACGTACTGTTGACAGTCCTAAAATTTTGATAATTATTGGTAATGGCTACAGTGACAACTGTATAGGTCCTGAGTGTTATAACTTGTCAAATGTTTTGACATAACTACATTAAAGTTGTCAGCAGCTTTATAAAGCATACTCGGAAATCTGAACGACCCTTAAACTAAAGATGAAGCGCCACTGTCTTAGACCTCACCTGAAATATACTGCATTACTTTATAACCTTTTGTATTTAGAGGTTATTATTGTTTTTAATTATATTTTCAAAATTATAATTCACACCTACAGGGCCCAGACATAGCCCAGCTGTTAACATATCAGAACTATGAATTCGAAGGCACAAGCTTCTATTCCTGGCAGTATTAAAGTGGATATTATTCGTGTGAATAAACAAAGCCACACAATGGGCTGTCTGTGTGCTGCCCAACACAGATATCGAAACCCACTTTCTAGGAGCAAAATGGAAATTAATATATGAGAAAATAATTAACAATTGCCTTTCAGTTTGAAGTTACAAGACTTTTCTTGGCACACTAGAATATTAAAATAAAGTTCACAGTATATCTTCTTAATTCGTCTTTAACCGATAAAACTGTAGAACAGTTTTGTTCTTGTTACACTAAAGCGTGAAAATAAACTTTATAGCGCATTTTAATTTGAACTATGTCTACCCCTGGAAACCGTTTTTCCTTACGTTTATATCAGCATTAAAACAAACTTCAGAACATATCTTAAATTATCGTTATTTAAATATACTGTAAAACTGTTGTTTTCTACTTACACAGAATAGAACTAAAATTACACTTTATGTTGCATTATTTCTCCATAAGAGAACCACAAATGTTTCTAGACGGTTTTGAGATAAACACTACTAGTAGACACAAATGTTCTAAACCCCCATATAACTTTTCGCGTCACTACAAAGTATGCCAAGGGGAGAGATTACAAGTAAGTAGATATATTTGTCTATAACTATATGTACTAATTCTAGTCATCCAAACCCACGTTCTCCTATTCGTAGTGAAATATTGAGATGAAAGCTTGGTATGGACGATGTAGTGTTAATTGATTACAAAGAAGACACATGTTTGGCGTGCTTTCCATTGTTCAACAGTAAGGAAAATAAAATTGTACCTAAGTTCTATGTGGATAGCTTTTCTCACCGTCCTGTTCTACAAACATTAATAGTTTTTGAACCAAGAAAAATATTATTTAAATTCTATGATAATGTTTCCGTAAAAATATCTTCAAACGCAACATTTAAATTATTAATACTCTTTGAAGTTATTACTATAAACTTCCAGTCAAAGAAAACGTATATACAAATAGAAAGAAGCAACGTTTTTGTTTAACAGAATAGATGTTTTCAAGGAAGCTACCTCGTTCTTAACTTATACAATGATCGGTAAATGCATTCGTAGAAGCTTTTCCTGTACAACCTGTGTCATAATGGATTGGAGCACAAAGTACCACAGTTCTAACAACAGCAAAAAACGTAATGGATTGGAGCACAGTGTTTGACAGCTCTAACAACAACAACAAAGCAAAGAAAAGGTCTTGACATCTCAGAGTGAAGTAAACTTTAAATTTTGCTCCTATTACTAGATATGCCAGTCTGACTGAATCTGCTATGCACCTATGTATAAGTTTTTTTTTTTTTCTGAATAAAGAAAGAAGGTACCTGATAGGATTTGTAGCTGCGATTCCACTGGCGAATAGACGTTTCTCTCATCTCTAAACCATTTTATCTCGAGTGCCTGAATCGAACACCCAATCTCATTTACTGGCTATTATAGACGCATTTTGTCAGGATCCTTGGACTATGTGAGACATCTTGCGAAGGCTCTGTTAATTTCATTTTTTCAAAGAGGTGGGGTGAAAGTGCAGACTATAGAACTTTCAAGAGTGACGTACAGACAGCAGTCTACACAGATGTAGATACTTACTGTGTCCAGCACTTCTAAACCTATTAATTTAGCTCTACATATTTATAGTGTTCAATATTTCGAAACCTTCCAGCACTTCTAAACCTATTAATTTAGCTCTACATATTTATAGTGTTCAATATTTCGAAACCTATAAAGTTGGACTTACATATTTACAATGTCAAGAATTTCTAAGTTTTTATTTCATATAGGGGAGTATATATTTCGATTTTTGTGGTAGTGTTATGTATTGTTATCAGACCACTATTTTCTTTCTGTTATTGCACACTTATCTCGAAATTTTCCTATTTGCTCCCTGTACGCGTCGATCGTTGATCAATAAACAAACAGCCAATAACATTTACGATACTCAGATCCCAAACACGTTGTTTAATAGACACGAGTTTTTAATGTACCGTATTTTCCGGTTAATAAGCCGAGGCCAATTTTCAGCTCTGAAAATGAGGGTTTTTGCTTATTACCGCCCAATAAGCCGAAACCATTTTTAAGAAGTGACAAGTTTCTTCAAAATGATTTCTTAGTCTCGTTTCAGCGTCAGCATACATGTTGTGTGTGATCATTGGCGTTCTGTAGTAAAGCAGAACGTGTCGTATTGAGACAGAGATGGAATCAATATGTCATTCGTTATTGGCTCCACTCACTGTAATTAGGTAACCAATGAAATTCCAGAAACAACGTTTCACTGTAGTCTTAACGTGCTTTGCTGATGGGACAAAATTACCGCCTATGGTAATTTTCAAAATAAAAACATTTCCTAAGAAGAAGAAATTTCCGAAAGGAGTGATCGGCCAATAAGCCGACCCCCAAAAATCAGGTCCAAAATTTAGGGCCAGAAATTCGGCTTATTAGGCGGAAAATACGATATTACTCGCCCGTCAACGTTTGTTTATCTAACGCAACTTGTTAAACACCTAACCAAACTTACAAAGATTATTATACTCCAAAGTTGTTGGAACTGAACATTTATGTTATTACTATCTTTCTATCTTTCTTTGTGGCTGGTTTCGAGGATAAAACTTGTCGTATAAAAAAATTTACACGTGAAGTTTTAGAAGCTGCAAAACGCTAGGGCCCGGCATGGCCAAGCGTGTTAAGGCGTTCGACTCGTAATCCGAAGGTCGCGGGTTCAAATCCCCGTCACACTAATCATGCTCGCCCTTTCAGCCGTGGGGGCGTTATAATGTTACGGTCAATCCCACTATTCGCTGGTATAAGAGTAGCCCAAGAGTTGGCGGTGGGTGGTGATGACTAGCTGCCTTCCCTCTAGTCTTGCACTGCTAAATTAGGGACGGCTAGCGCAGATAGCCCTCGAGTAGCTTTGCGCGAAATTCAAAAACCAAAACAAACAAGCAAAACACTATTACATTATGATTTGCTAATGCATACATTAACTTTAGCTAAGCACAAAGAACAACCATAAATCATATTAACGAATTTATTATGAATGTAAATCACATTTGCCACACTCCACATGTTTATCTTTGTGAAAACTGCACAAATGGGCAACGGCCTGACATTTAAGTAGCAGAAATTGAAGACTCTTGTCTCTGAAACTAAAATAAAAACCTTATCTATAAACTTTTTTTCGGATACCATGTACCTACTTTGCTTTCAAAGTTTACATTTTGCGATCAGCTGTTAATTTCTGATTTCCTGTAAATATGATTCTCAATATTCATATGAATAGGACAAGGCTCCGACAATTGCTATTGGTATTCATAATATCCAAATGTCAGTAAAGTTCACCTCAATTGCACACTACCAAGGAGTGAAGTTTTATATGAAACTCACTAAGATTGTTATTCAAAAAGATTTTAATTACTTAAAAACCTCTTTAATTAGCGTTCGCTTGCTTTGAGTTTTGAATCTTTACTTAGCTGGTCGATATTTTCTCCAATGTTATGTTTTACAATGTTGTTAATTATGTTACTGACTAGTTACGCGGGTTAATGATGTTTACCTTGTTTCCGGTTTGTACAAAAAACGTATTTACAAGATTAACTTACATAATCGTTAACTAAATAGGGTAGAAATGTATCCCTATATGGCTGGCATAAGTGTTACGTCATACCGTAAATAGAATAGCTTTGAAAATTATTTTTGACCTTCGACATCCTCAACGTGCTTTTAATTCTACTATGTATATTTATTTTAGTTTACAAACATTTTTTGTCCAGGCAATATTCATGAGTGTACATAGAGTTTCAAGTTACTTTATAAATTATCATGGTTACTGGATGCAAACGAGTGATACCTATTGAAATGCTCTTGTCAATGACAACAGTAGGGACGAGACATAGTTGGAGCGCTACTTATAACGCTTGACGAATAATTTTGTGAAGCCTCTAACAAACAGCTTGCTAATTACAGTGACGAAAGACTTTGACCACCGACAGAGTTAACCACACCTTGACTGCACATGGACTTGCAAGACACGTGAAGTCAAGAATAACTTCAATCATATTTACTGTTCCGAGAAGGGTGTTAATTCTAAAAATAAAATTGAGTAGTTAGTCACTTTGTACGAAACAAGGTGTTGCATATATATATAGCTAAATATTAATTGGCAATATTTGATTATTTTTTTTTTTTGGGGGGTGGGGAGAATTTTGCGCAAAGCCGTCAAATAATTTAGCAGTGTAAGAGTAGAAGAGTGGCAGCTTGTCATCACCACCCACCGCCAAATTTGGGCACTCTTTCACCAACGAATAGTGGGATTGACCGCCACGGTTGAAAGGACGAGCATGTTTGGAGTGAGGGAGATTCGAACTCGCGATGCTCAGATTACGAGTCGAGCTAGCACTATTTGAACAACGTACATTAAGGCAGGTAAATAAATGGACAAATAAACAGAAAAATGTGAGTAAAAATAAATACATGTGTATTAAGAGGGAAAATCACAAATTTATAATAAGTATTAAATACAGATTTAAATTATTTTTTGTTGTTGTGAGAAACTTCAGGAATTTCTATCACATGTGATTTAAACCTTTCTAGTGAAACAAATTCTTACTTTTCTAATTTGTAAATTGTAAGCCGTTCAAACGAAACTTGAGTGCCACAACTCAAAGCTCAGTTGTTTTTCTCTAAACACAATATCATTTTCTTAGCTTTGTGTGTACCAGATCATTATTTGTCGGGGTTTAAGGTAAAAGTATTTTAAAGGTTTGACAGAATTCTGTTGTGCTTAACGCCTCATCGACCGCACTTGTGGTTATATATATATCGTGATATATGAAGTGTTGTTAAAATGGATAAAGCCGTGAGGTTCATGCGAACTGAATTGATGTCACGCTGACAACAGTTATCTGAAAAACAACCCAAGTGTAGCAACATTCATTTCCTTCTCTCCTCTTGTTACCACTGACTGTGTATGCTTCTCTAAGAGTTCTGATATAACCCACTCCTGATCGTTTCAAAATTCAACCATATCCCTACCTCCTCCAGTTTTATGTTCCACACTCTAAATACACTGTATTAAAGCTGTGTTCCACACTCTAAATACACTGTATTAAAGCTGTATCTTAATTTATACAGACGAGAATAAAATAGGCCTACGTGCATTGAATCTTGCAAAAAAATGTAAATAAAACACGTGTAACAATAAATTATAAATATAGACTGATAACAAACAGGTGTCTCCGTATGAAGCATACAGCTGATATGTAGATGCAGAAGATATAAGAATAATACAATAGATTGATAAACAGAAATGTAGCTGAATCAAAAATAAAATGTCATTTATCCGTGATGACGAGAAAACCCACTTATAGAGAAAAATATATACGGCTGGTATGGATTGAGAAAATTGTTTGTTTTTTGAATTTCGCACAAAGCTACTCGAGGGCTATTTGTGCTAGCTGTCCCTAATTTAGTAGTGTAAGACTAAAGGGAAGGCAGCTAGTCATTACCACCCACCGCCAACTTTTGGGCTACTCTTTTACCAACGAATAGTGGGATTGACCGTAACATTATAACGCCCCCACGGCTGAAAGGGCGAGCATGTTTGGCGCTACATGGATGCCAACCCGCGACCCTCAGATTACGAGTCGCACGCCTTAACACGCTTGGCCATGCCGGGCCGGATTGAGAAAATTTCTTATGTATAGGAGCGAACAACATTTCGTCTATCTTTGGTCATTGTCAGGTTTCAATACACAAAAAATTTTCTCAACCCATACCAGCCGTTTTGACATATATAAAATGTCATTTAACTATTGTGAAATATGTTTACAACTATAGATTCAGATGCAATAAAATTTTATTTAGTAACAGTTCGGCTATACATCTTTATCTAAAAGCGCTTTTATGTTACAAATTGTTGATAAGTATATATATACAACCAACACGTTAATAAATGGGTCCATGAAGCCCTGAGCCATATACAATTGGTTTTGCACTCTAAAAGAAAATAATAAACGAATTATAGCTGCTCACATTCATTTACTGTTGTCTTCTATTAATATAAAACAAGCGGCTTCTATGGAATCCAATACAAATCACTTAAGGTTAGGTTCTATTATAATAGTCCTTTAAGTAAGTTCCCGTAGGAAGACTCAGCAGATAGCCCAATGTGGCTTTGCTGTAAGAAACACACGAACACCTTCATGTAAGGTCATAAAGTTAAGTAAATTTATTTTATAAATGTTCTTTAAAGAAAAACGATTAAGCTGAATTCAGTTATGTAATAATGTGGTTTTAAAGTTGAGAAACATTACAATGGTTTTTAAAGCTAATATGCCTTGTTACCTGGTGGCTCAGCGGTAAGCTTGAGGGTTTATAAAGCTAAAGTTTGGTATTCAGTCCCTACAATGGACACAGCACAGAAAGCTCATTGTACAACTTTAGGTTTAACAGAAAACAAACAAATAAAACTGTGAGATTGTAAACCTACTTGAATATGTCAAAAATCGCTTCAGTTTTCTTTATTCTGTAAGTATGTTGCCTTACAACGTTAAATATCGGATTCCGATAACCGCAGTAGTTAGATGACAGGTAATTTATTTTTTAGTTTTGCACTTAACAACAAACAAACTATACTTTGTATTACATCAGTTAAAAACTTTAAATATAAATAGCTACATTATCAAACATATTATAGATTCTGGTAATAAAACAGTCTGAATTGTCAAACGTGGGAGAACTTAGACCTTGACCGTATTATTAAGACTTAGAGATTTTATGTAAGATCACCGTAACATATGTTTGTTCAGAAGTTCCGTCAATGATACTTGAATCAGACTTATGAAAATGTTAACTTAGAATGATATCATGTAAAGATTATGACATTTTATTCAGTTGCATTTGTTAAATAATTGGATTCTGCATAATCATTACTTTTAAATAGAATAACATATAAATAACACTATAATAACTATAACAATCTGATTTAATTAGAAAAATGCCTCTTCCGTTCACTTCTCCCTAGCCTCTCTCATGCAACCCCGCTTGTGTTGACAAATCTACCGTATTTTTAAACACCCTTCAAGTAATCATGTATCTTTCTTCCCATCTAGTGAGCGCAGTATTTGTTGCCACTTTGACAAACCTTATTTCCGCGCGCTGGGCTGAATAGAATGTTTGTTTGTTTTTGAATTTCGCGCAAAGCTACTCGAGGGCTATCTGCGCTAGCCGTCTCTAATTTAGCAGTGTAAGACTAGAGGGAAGGCAACTAGTCATCACCACCCACCGCCAACTATTTTACCAACGATTAGTGGTATTGACCGTCACATTATAACGCCCCCACGGCTGAAAGGGCGAGCATGTTTGGCGCGACGGGGGTGGAGTTGAATAGAAATAAACGTTTCTGAGCGCCTCTGGTTGTCTCGCAAGCCCCTTAGGGGCTTGAAAGATTTAAAACCAAAAGAACTGTCAATTAAGATTGGATTGGGTTGGACATGGTGAGTTTGCAGTCTTGCAATGTAAAAACCGGAGTTTAATTAACAGTGATGGACAGAGCACACATGGTTCAGTGTAGAGCTTACGTTAAAAACGTACAAATAACTTAAATTAATTATATTCGTCGCTTTTCTGATAACGTACAAGTTAGGATATTTAAGAGCCTTTCAAACCGAATCAAAAGTCTGCTTGCTTGTGCATTACTAGATATCGAAACCCGATTTCTAGCGATGTAAGTCTGCAGACATATCGATGTGTCACTAGGGCCAAATAGAAGTTTCAATCATTAAAACTGAGTCGCTTTCTCTCCATTAGTAAACGTATCAAGTACCATAAAATATACAAAGTATTTTACTATGAGGTTTCGTTTTAACAGATCAGTTTCTCTAAACTCGAATACGCAGATTTCAACATTTATTTCATTGACAGAAAAATTAGAAAGAAATGAAGATACAGTTCTCACAAAAATTTTAACGAATGCATATTTATTACGTGAGAATATATATTTTCGGTAAACCATTCTTCATTTTCATGTGCAGGGGATCAGTTGCACTTAATGTAAATGTTATGTATATGTAAATACATGGCGTGTCGTCACACATGTGAGCCGTCGCGCATTGGTGGAACTTGTTTGGTATTTTTATCTTTTGTATCCAACGGATTTTTAATAGAGCAATGCCGCTACACCACGGTTTGTCTTTGGTTAGAAAAATATGTTACAGATATTTCTTAGAAAGGACATTTATATAACGAAACTGTTTTGTCTGTTTGAAGTTAAGTACAAAGCTGCACAATGGGCTGTCTGTGTTCTGCCCAACATCTGGTTTCTAGCATTGTTAGTCAGAAGATATATCGCTGTACCACTGGATTTGTTTAAATTGTTTAACAATATGGAACTAAATAATCGGACATGTGAAAGAAGGGAACACTTAATGTTCGATACAGAAACGAAAACCACACGAACGCAGCGAAATTACATTTCAATTTATCTGAAGCAATGTTTTCAATGCGTGAAGTTACAAAAAAGAACACTTTAGCCTAAACCATTATGATGAAGATGGGCGTACCTCTCGGAACCATTATCGAGATAGTGTGCAAGGATTTGAAACTGATCAAAACAGTGTGTTACTGTGGTTAATGTATTGGTAATAGTTCGTCACTATTGTCGTCAGGTTAATCACAGTTGATGGAGAAGAAAGTAGTTTGAAGGGCGAAGTGGGCCAGGCATGGCCAGGTGGTTAGTCCGCTTGACTCGTAATCTGAGGGATGCGGGTTCAAATCCCCGTCACATATAACATGCTCACCCTTTCAACCATGGGGGTATTATAATGTACGGCCAATCCCATTGTTCGTTACTAAAAGAGTAGTCTAAGAGTTGGCGGTGGGTGGTGATGACTAGCTGCCTTCCCTCTAGTCTTACACTGCTAAATTAGGTACGGCTAGCGCAGATAACCCTCATGTAGCTTTGCGCGAATTCAAAAGCCAAACCAAACCCTCTAGTTTTACACTTCTAAATTAGGGACAACTTGCGCAGGTAGTCCTCGTGTAGCTTTGCGCGAAATTAAACACAAACAAACAAAACTTTATTGACGCTATAGGAACTCCGTAAGTACTTAATGGGAAAGGCAGACGTTAAAATTATACCAACGTTTTCGGTTTATTGAAGTTTTAGTGAGAGTTTAGAATCATTTGTACAACTTATCATTGTAATTAGAAAAAAACATAGTTTATGTAAGTTTAGTCAAACGTGCTCTGTCGTAATAACACCTCTAAGACTGGTACGTAAATGACAACACTGACACGAGTGTGTTTGTTTTAATAAATATTTGTAGTCGTGTAACTTTTAACAACAACGAACTGAAGTGGAAAATGATACACCTGTAAGATGATGGCTGTTTATTTACCTGTACTCTGAATTTTTATCATCTGGTCAAAGTAACTTCAAATTCTCAACTAGAAGAACGAAAACTGTTTGGCTTGTTTTGAATCTCGCACAAAGTTACACTACGGCTATCTATGCTAGCCGTCCCTAATTTAGCTGTATAAGAATAGTCATCATCACCCATCGCCAACTCTTGGGCTACTCTTTTACCAACGAATAGTGGGATTGACCGTAACATTATAAAGATCCCACGGTTGAAAAGGCGAGCATGTTTGGTGTGACGGGGATTCCACGACCCTCAGATTGTGAGTCGAACGCCTTAACCCACCTGGCCATGCCAGTCCCAATTCAGCACTGATAGACTAAAGGGAAAGTATATTATGAACATCACCCACCACCAACTCTTGAGCTACTCTTCTACTAACAATTATTGGGATTGACTGTAACATTATAAACACCCTCCCTCACGGCTGTAAAAGCAAGAATGTGTTCGGTGACGGGGATTGAGCCTGTAACCTTCAGTTTTGGAGTTGAGTGCCCTAATCACCTGGCTATGCCAAGCTGAAAGAGAATTAATAACCTTCAACCCAGATAAAGAGGTGAGAGGGAATACCTGGACTACCGTTCTAAAACAGACTCTTATACCTAGAAACAATTATCAAAAGTTTCGAATGATTAAAGTTATCTATAAACGTTTCTTTAGCCACAATGTCTGACCAGTTTTGTGCCTCAGTTCTCGTATTCTGACCAATTTTTCATCTAAATTCCTTTAGTGCGTCATTTGGTTAAATAATATTAACAGAACAGACAAAGATGTAATTTATTATCGTTTTGATCCATTGTTCACCCTAGCGTGTTTAGCAGGAACTGAAACATTAACGGTATGCTTCAAGTGTAGCTTGCGAACATCAGCAGCTGCATTAACTTGTACCTTCAACTGTGGGCTATAGTTGTGTTTATACGTTTATTTTGTACAGTTAGTTGTTGTTAGAACACCATCTTTTGTTCAAAAGAACATTAAGACGAAAATTTAGGGAATATAGGGAATTTTTTGTAAATGATTGAAAAGTTTAAAAAACAGGTATCAGTGAAACATTATTGTTAATGGTAATTTTAGAACAACAAACAATAAATATGTGTACATTCTATTCGTATTGTCTTGTTATTGTTTTTCATTAATAATGTTGTTTGTAATTAAGCACAAAACTACACAATGGAATGTTTGTGCTCTGCCCACCGCTGGTATCGAAACAAGTTGTAAGTCTGCAGACATGCCACTGGGGTGGAGGGTAAGGCGTTTTTTAAACGCAATATTTTTATATAAAATCCGTGTATCATGGAGGCTATCTACAGTTTGCGAGTAGGATTCTGTATAAATATTTTAATAAGATTATTTTTTATCATAAATTCGTCCGTACTGTTTTCTTAATTTTGTAGGCAGATTTTAAACGAATAGTTGTCTCATCTTCCCATCATGGTTCAGTAAAATTTCTGTTTTTATGTCACACAACAGTTGTTGTAAACACTATAATTAGGTACATATTGTCTACTGAACCCTGAATGAAAACAGTCACGTTGATTCTTTCGAAACGCAATATTTTTGCATGAGAAAATTTTGAAACTTGAAAACACTAGTATTACATAAGGTTTTGTGCTTTCTAGCGCTGACAAAGTGATATATTAAACTTTGTAATAAATATGATTGTTCTGTTTATTTGGAATTTAGCATAAGTTTACAAAATGGGCTATCTCTGCTGTGCCCATCAGGGGTATCAAAACCAGGTTTTAACGGTGTGAGTCCGCAGACATGCCGCTGTGCCACTGGGGGCAATATATATGAAGAATTCTTATTTTATTTCTCTGTCAGAAAGCATAAACCTAGCCAACAAATATGGACTACTTCATTTATACTGCGGATGTACATAAAATGGTTCATTGAAGTCTAATTGTTAATCAGGAAATCTAAAAGTTAAGTTACACATTGTTAAGAAACAACAGAAACAAAACAAACATATAAGTGTGAATATTCGATAAAGATTAAAAGCACTTTTTTATGGTGATTTTAACGCTGACCTCTACACTGAACAATATACCATTAAGATGTACTTTTATCAACATTGAATTGATATGCTTAAAGTGTGATAAAAATATGCTTAAAGTATATGTAGATGTGACAAGATAGATTGCTAAAAATAAAGTGAAAATGCTTTTCGCATTTTAGGATCATGGATGCATTTAACAGTAACAGTTAAATCCCAGCTTTAGGTCAAACAAGAATATTCCGAAAGTTGACAGTGGGTATTATTGATTAACGTTACTTCTTCCAATTATTTGTTGTTTTCAATTTGCAAAGCTACTCGAGGGCAATGTAAGACTAGAGGGAAGGCAGCTAGTCATCACCAGCCACCGCCAACTCTTTAGCTACTCTTTTACCAAAGAATAGTGGGATTGACTGTCACATTATAACGGCACCTCGGCTGATTGTTTGGTATGACGGGGATTCCAACCCGCGACCCTCGGATTACGAGTCGAACGGCTCAACACACTTGGCCATGCCGGGCCACTTCTTCCAGACTTTTAAAAATAAAAATAAATATGTACGAACAGCCTTTGTGTTGTTTTGTGTGAAGTACTGAATCAAACAAACCGTTCTTAATTCCAAACTCAATAGCACATATTACCAACTCTTATACTGCTCTAATCGACTAATGGGACTTTATCTACATTATTACAGCGCAGAACGTTTTTCTACTGTAATGGGCGCAAACCGTAAATCTTCAGATTCACTGTGAAGACACGCTGACCAGTAAGTCCTACCAGATAAGAAGAGCTTTAAGAAATTTTCATCTTTTATTTATTTTTAAGCTGAATCGTTATTTTTGTATTCGGATTCAAAGGATATTATTTCTTTAATAACTCAAGTATGGTCTTAAAGTTTTTGAAAAATCTTTTCACTAATAAAGATTGAACTGACTTGAGAGACAAGGGAAGACTACATATAAGATGATATTCGTAATCAAATTTTACACAACATATTTCAGTTTGTTTTGTTGTATTTTTTTAACCATTGAAACAATATACTATGGATATAGAATGCATGTAATGCCACTAGGATGTCGAACTTGTGTTTTTTAGTATTTATGGATTGGAGAATGAACGTAATCTTTATGTTCGTTAAAATGAGAGAATAAAAGTAATTATACCAAAGGAATAACTAATAAAACTTGCACCAGGAAAAACAGATCTATCAGATCGTTACTAATTCCATCAGTGAATAATTAAAGTCCTGTCAATCAAATCAAAGTCCAGAAGTAAAGAAAGATATGATAAAAGTTGAAAGTCTATTTTAGAAGTGTTAATGTACAAGAGAAATAATAAAAATGCTAGTAAGATTAAAAAAAATAAGTACAGTTCTTGAGTGAAATAAGAGGATATATGGTGGAAGATATCAAAATAGTCGAGGTAAAGAAAATCGTATAAATAATATATAAAGCATTTGAAAGCGCCACCTACATAATATTCTGTTCAACGTTTTTAACCTTTTGCCGATTTGACAAAATAAAATGATGAATTTCACGATTAATCTAATTTTTAGCAACCTCAACGATTTATTTCATTTAATTAATAATGGGAAAAGTTTGCAATTATTACTGGTTTGGGTTTGTTTTGAATTTCGCGAAAAGCTATTCGAGGGCTATCTGCGCTAGCCGTCCCCAATTTAGCAGTGTGAGACTAGAGGGAAGGCAGCAAGTTATCGCCACCCACCGCCAACTCTTGGGCTACTCTTTTACCATCGAATAATGGGGTTGACCGTTACATTATAACGCCCCCGCTGCTGAAAGGGCGAGCATGTTTGGTGTGACGGAGATTCGAACCCACGACCCTCAGATTATGAGTCCAGTGCCTTATCCACCTGGCCACGTTGAGCCGTTATAACTGGTAAGGGTTTTATACTATTTTATTGGAGTTGCAAAATGCAACGACTATGCATCAAACGAGACGTTCCATAGTTTCGAAGAGAAGTTTACGTTTCACTGAACAAGAATGTTAAGCACACGAAATCCCTTATTTAATTAATCGCTTTTCTTAATTAAAACATGAAAATTGATTCATTAGCAAAGTTTTCCCAATGAGGTTGGTACGATCTGAAAACAGTTACATGATGTTTATATAGTTACTACCTCGTTGTTATTGCATGAACATGTACTAATATAAATAAATAACCAGCGCCTTAGTAAATATACAGCGACAGTTAAACATTATAGTTTGTTTGTGTGTTTCACAAGTTTTGCTCAAAGATCTGCACAAAGGGCTATCTGCGCATAACTATTCCTAATTTTGAATTGACAGAGAGGAGAGAAGGCAGCTAATACGTAGCACCATCCATCAATTCTTCAGATAAAATTATCCTATACAGAGTACTGGGATTTTTTCATCACTTCTATAGCGTACTCATGAACTCAGGGTGCTGATCGCGTAGTTTCAAACACCAATTTGCTCCAAAGAGAAAATGCAAAGTTTTAGGGGCCCGGCATGGCCAAGCGTGTTAAGGTGTGCGACTCGTAATCTGAGGGTCGCGGGTTCGCATCCCCATCGTGCTAAACATGCTCACCCTTTTGTCCCCCGCTAGTACAGTGGTAAGTCTCCGGATTTACAACGTTAAAATCAGGGGTTCAATTCCCCTCAGTGGGCTCAGCAGATAGCCCGATGTGGCTTTGCTATAAAAAAAAACACACAAACTTTAGGTAAAAGTAAAGGGCATTTCCGGTTGTTTGTTTAAATATATATTTTAACCCTCTTACCAAACATTTTTAGTTTGTACTTGATGCATTTGCTGGCAAAAGATGGCCGCAATAAATGATGTATTTGTGAAATGTACAATTGTCTCGTTTCCTCAGGTCTGTAATCACGGAGTTTCAACAGGTACCCACTGTGTAAAGTATATATATATATATAAGTATTTTTGATAATGCTACAATAATTTAGCATTAAGTACATGCTCGTGTAATGTTTATTGCTAGACAATGTTATTTAGACCGAACGTAAGACTAAACAAATATGATTCATATAGGCTTAAATTAAAATTAAATCTAATAGATTTATTTAGGCATAAAGTTGTTCATATTTTTATACTATCTACTTGGATGTAAGGGCTTGTGTAAAAAAAATGTCGTAATACGTAAATAAGATATAAAATATATCTTTATTATTTGATATGAAAATAAAATAAGCACTTACAGCGACACTTCTCCGAAACAAAAAGTATAAAGGTTTAATCCTTTCTTCGTTGAAATATCAATTTTACTAGAGCTAGAACAACGGCTAGGAACTTAAAAAAATATAATATAATAGCATAAACCGTGTAAGTAAATCGGCTTTCAACTAGTTTTTGTTTTTTGAATTTCTCGCAAAGCTATTCGAGGGCTATCTGCCCTAGCCGTCCTTAATTTATCAGTGTAAGACTAGAGGGAAGGCAGCTAGTCATCACTACCCACTGCCAACTCTTGGGCTACTCTTTTACCAACGAATAGTGGGATTGACCATCACATTATAACGCTCCAAAGGGTAAAAGGGCTAGCATTTTTGGTGCGACAAGGATTCGAATCTGCGAATTTCAGATTAGGAGGGTTTTCGACTAATAAGTGAAATTTATTAGGACCTACCTGGTTACCAGGGACTAGGGAGTTAAACTGTTGCTGAAAACGGACAAAAACTGCATGGTATGTAATACAAAAGTCCAATAAAGATAACACAGACAGCAAATAAGTTACACTTTCATAAATGACAGAGGTTTAGTTTATTGAACTGAAAACGTAAAATTTGCAACTTTGTTAAAAAAAACTGTTTCTAAATATTGTAAAGTTCATTTCTTACTGTTTTGCGCATCATATTAGGTGTGATACGGAGCTACGGCAAAATGACGGTTTTCTTGTATTTACAATTTTTTTTAATCAATAAACATCTCTCCTTACACTTGTTAGCTCAGCGGTAAGTTTAGGGGTTCGTAACGTCAACATTTGAAGTTGTACAGAAACAAGTGAGGGATCGAAGAAAAAGTAAATAAATTATACATCTCGATAGACAACAAGATAAGTTTATAAAAAGTAAGAATTTCTCTTAAGTTAGGTGTAATTCAATTTCTTGCATCTCAAGCATTTATATGTGACGATCAGCCAAGCATCATTTGACATTGCACAGCTGTATGCTTCTACAGGCTTTAGAAGCTGATAAACTTGGAGACACGTAGTATTACGTGTTGACTATGATATAAGTGATAAACTACACTAAGCTCGAGCTGTGAAGGACGGTGTATATTACCGTCGTTTTGAAATGCATCTAATGTTTCAGTACTCTGGTTCTGACATGTAATGTACGAGCCACCGGTTCAGTGGTGTGCGTGTATTCATTGTAGAGTTTGACGTGAATTCTGGGTTAGAAATATGGTCTCAGTAAACATAAGAACTGTTCAGGAACAAAACACATTTCCGCGCAATTATCCCTAAATAATCACAGCTTTAGAATAATTTATCCACTTCTTAATTATTATAGAACCCCGCTAACAACGAGAATGTCGTGTTTTGAAGCATCTGTTTTAAATAAGGCCGATAATATCGGACAACGGAAAATCACAAAACAAATTCCTTTGTGTTTTCAACTTATAACATACGGCAGCTCCTACAGAACAATCCATAGTGGAACAATCCACAGAACGTTAACTGTTTTGGAACACGTTTGTGAAAATGTAGTGAATTGGATTTTATGAAAATCTCTGCACTTATATAGAATAGGCAGGATATCTCAAAATATATATACACCAATTCAAAATACAATACATTTTTTGAATTGGTCGGGGATTATACCTTAAATTTTATTTTCCTTTATGTTATTTTATGCATAGACATTGAAAACTATTTATGAAAATGTACGGTGTTTTCAAAGACAGTGTTTAATGTTAAGCAGGATTTATACTTCTAATCAGAGCTACCTGTATACGGTGGCCTATAATGCTCTCAAAAATATTAATTTATCTGTCTGTTTGGCAATATCCTGGCCTGGCATGGCCTAGCGCGTTAAGGCGTGCGCTTCGTAATCTGAGGGTCGCGGGTTCGCGCCCGAGTCGCGCCAAACATGCTCGCCCTCCCAGCCGTGGGGGCGTTATAATGTGACGGTCAATCCCACTTTAAGTTGGTAAAAGAGTAGTCCAAGAGTTGGCGGTGGGTGGTGATGACTAGCTGCCTTCCCTCTAGTCTTACACTGCTAAATTAGGGACGGCTAGCACAGATAGCCCTCGAGTAGCTTTGTGCAAAATTCCAAAACAAAACAAATTGGCAATATCCAAAATTTATGACGTCTTCAATCACTGTGTTTTTATTTACAGAATAAGGATTTTTATCATATTTGAAGTAAAGTTATATATTAATGAAGAAAAACACAATTAGTCAAACAAAGTGTCTTCATATTAGATAAATTCAATTCGACACGTTCTTGTTTCATTTTCATTCACACGTTACTAACGTTTATTTTGTTGTCTTCACGGGTATTTTGGCGACACGGCACGCGTGTGGGTAATTCACTCAACAGGTCTAAAGAATACCGTTTTAAGAATATCAATGAATTCATCCATACTGTCTCCAAATTTCTTCATATCAGTAGAACTATTTTCAATATATTAATATATTATCTGAATTTTTCCTCTAGGTGTCCCAGAGAGCTGGGTCATGCCCTAGAACCCTTGAAAGTACCACGACAATCGGAGTTCGTGAAGTAGACATTACGACAAACACGAACAATGAAATGACTATCAATTTTTAAAAATTATAAAATGATTAAAATGAGAGATTTTAGAATTCCTTTGCTACGTATCCAACGATCCATGAAAATTTTACAGTGAACAGAGGTCTGGAAGTTGGAAACATATCATAACAGGTTAACAAAAGGACCTCTAACGTATTTGTTTATCTATACGTCATTAATTATCGCATTTTGCAAGTTAATCTTAGTTATAACTCTGGGTATAAATTTACTTAGTAATTTTTAATACTGCAAATACAGTGCAACCAAACAATAACTATATCTCGCTGTTAATTGATAAATGAATCTCCAAATATATTTTATTCATTTTAAAATTTACTTTTCTCGAAGATGTAAATACCTCTTCATAGAGTATGATATCAGGAGATGCTGAAAGCATTTAAAAACGAGATTCGAACTCATGTATGAGTTTATCCCGGCGGCTCAGCGCTAAACTTGTAAGTTTATAGGCTTATAGCGCTAACATTCAGGGTTCAACTCAAGTAGTAGGCGCAGTGCAGGTAGCCGATTGTTGTACGTTTGGGCTTAACAACAAACAAACCCTAATGGGTTAATTTCTTTTCTCTATGATTCCAAATTGTATATGTTGATGTATTCTGGCCTGCAATATACCCACATTTTGTTTTCGGTTTACAAAAGCATAGCCTTCTCACTAATGACTCCTTTTAGTACTGTAAAAAGATTAGCGCTCACCAGTGGCACAGCGGCATGTCTGCGGACTCACAGCGCTAGACCAGGTTTCGATCTTCGTGGTGAGCAGTTCACAGATAGCTCTTTGTGTAGCGTTGTGCTTAATAACAAACAACTACATGTTTAGCGTCACATTTACAATACAAAATGGTAATACGATTAATTCACACCAGAATTGTGTTTCCACAGAACAACGTAATCAGATTCTTTACGTAACAGCAAAATTAGATTATTTATTTACACAATTATATATTTTATTTTACAGAACAGCAAACTATATATATATATATATATCTGTATATTAGTTTGTTATAACATAAAACCAATCAAAACAAAAATAAATATGAAAAATAATAAACAAAAACTCTGCACTAATTGGAAAAAAAAATTCCAGGGTACAAGCTCTAATGTGGGATTAGGGTGAATTTCAGTTTATAACAGCTTGCTACCGAAGTGGAACTTCTACATGTAATTGATCTACAACGTTATAGAGGTGATTGGAACCAAGAACATATCAACCGTACGATTAATTAGAACTAAAGATAACTTTGGGGCTGATATACAAATGACTGAATAACTCGTAAGTGGCAATAAAAGCATCACTTTATTTTAGCCATGTTAAGTATTTTTAGATAATTCTGTCATAAAAAGGAGTTGCACGAGATTCTGAGAATATGTGGTAACTGAGCTTAATGTCTATATTTGTTAATAATGTGTTTTGTTTAAAGCAGACAATTTAGTGCATTTTGTTCAACTCCATGAACGTGAAATGATTCTTGACGTAAGTTAGCCCTTTCTCCCTATAATAAACATTTCATGAATCATGTTTCTTTGCTATTCATTTGTTTTCGTCTTTATTCTCATATACATGATAAGAAGCTTCTTATGATGAATGGTGTGAGTTACAATAAAAGTTCTTTAAAAAATCTTGTCAAAAATGTCGTAATCAGCATTACGTGAAAAAAGAGAATGGTTAAAGAAATACTCAGGTAAGTTTCAGTTACGTCACTGAAAAGTGGAAAATTTATTAAACATAAAATTTATTGTTACGAAAGTTTTGTTTGTATGCCTAATGGTAGACGTTAGTTTCTAATGCTCTACTAGTCGGCGATGAAATACAATTTATAGCAAATAGTGATCTATTATTTTTCATTTTTTATCTATACGTGTCGACTAGTAATCTGAGGATCGCAGGTTCGAATCCTCGTAGCACCAAACATGCTCGCCCTTTCAGCCGTGGGGGCGTCATTCCCACTATTCGTTGGTAAAAGAGTAGCCCAAGAGTTGGCGGTGGGTGGTGATGACTAGCTACCTTCCCTCTAGTCTTACACTGCTAAATTAGGGACGGCTAGCGCAGATAGTTCTTGTCAAGCTTTGCGGAAAATTAAAAAACAAACAAAACAATAATCGAGATAAAAAATGAAACGAAGACTGCATAAACTAACACACCAGTGTTTACCTTAATGAGGGATTTTCTTCTAGTATTTGGGGACTATTAATACCATAATATAATTTCAGCAGTTGTTAGCACCAGAAAGCCACAAGAGTGTCTTATAATATTCAGTGAATTTTCTCAACAAGCTAATAAAAACTTCAACATTAAATAAAGTTAGGAACTTCAACTAACCGTAAATTTGAATTTAGAAGTAAAGTAAATGTTAACATGTATCAGATTCATGACATTTACCAACAATATTGATACACGCAATTTTCTATCTTAACACAAGTATATTTTAATATACAAAGAACAATACAATTTATAATAACGATTATTACAAATAATGACTTATATACAACAGTTTTACACACTTATATCCAGTCTAGAACTGAAACTTTTATCGACGTTCAAGAAGAGCAAATTAATTCTTTGTTAATATACTTGTACTCTTCTTTTGAGGGCTAGCTGGCTTGAAGCTCCCGTAAGTTTCCCCTGATGACAATACATAATTGTCCTTGTAGAAATACTAACGTTCGAAGATAATTCACTGAAGTTAAATGGTTTGTAATGTTCAAGATTTATAAACGTTCCTGGTCCAGTTCGTAGTTTTCCGATTATTGGGCGTTAATCACAATTTTAGCCTCCGATGCCTATAGCACATTGACTATAGCTGACTAATAATAATAATAATTGTCTCTCGGTCCATCGGTTTTATATACCAATCACGTGAGAATCTCGACGTTTCAACAATGTTCAAAAAGACTCTAGCTTTATCGTAAAACAAGTATTACTGATTCTTGCTTTTAAGAATATATTTATAAATTTAAAGACCAGGCGGGACTTGGACAATACGGATCCAACGATATATGCCACATGCGTAAAAAACAAACTATACTGAAACAAACGTAAGTATTAAAATAAACGTATAACGGCAAATCAGTTAGATATTTAACTTATATTTAACTAAAAATATAAGAAAACAAAGAGCCAATCACAGTAAAGGAAATGATATTTTTATAGGTGTTGCTACAAGAGTTAGAGGGTGTATGGAGTTAAACGCCCTCTGACTCTAAGGTTAATAAACGCATTAAAGTATATTATAAACTAGTTTTACTCTCATTCTAAATTTCACAATTCGCTGCATACCTTATTATACATTAATTTCTGTACATACGAATACGAGCATTATTAGCTTTATCACTATGAATATTTTGGAATGATAAAAAATAATAACAACCTGAAAACTGGATCACACTCCTTTTACACGAAAGTATTCAAACCTTGGAAACAACTCTATATGAAACCATTAAAATATTGATGTTGAAGAACTAAGCAATTACTTTAGTTATAACTGTGCAATACCTTTATTACAACATTTCAAGTTAACTTGGATACGTTAGTTTGTTTACATCTGAATATCACTCGTGGAAATTAAGAATATTAATGTGATAAAAATGTCCCTAAAGGATGAAATGAAACACAAAACTTTAGTTAGTGTTCACCTTTTAATTAAGTTATGGAGCCAAAAATGTTATTGTGATAAAATTAATGGAGGCAGATTCAGATGAAACGAAACGCAAAACTGTAGTTAAGTGTTCAGTTTTCTGTCAGCTTTATGAACAACAGGCCAAAAAATAGTCTATATAACGAATACATATTTTTAATTTTTAAAGCAAAACTTTATATCCTTTTGAGTGGTTCATAATCTATAAAAACTGACGGTTATAAATCATGTTTACTTTATGTATTAGGCAACATAATCTGCCTGTGCAAGAACACATTTGAATATCGACCTATTACCATCAGTTGGTCTCGCTGATTTCTATGTTACGTTTCATCGAAGGTGGTTACATCCGTATCATTATCATTCGAAGCGACTGCTGGATGCTGAAGAAAAGGGTTCTAAGGATATTGATATTTAACAAATAAAATAGGTATTACAAGTACGAGTATTGGTATCAGTGACTTCCTGTCTCCCTGTATTGTCTGTAATTCATACAGTAACAACCTATGTTTTTCACGGCGTATTAACTAACGTTGTAATACAATTACTAAACTAGTTATGACTGTAGCTGAAGCAAGCTGCAGGTTTTGACAATGTACGCAAAATATTGACCAACAAAATGATACGTAGGAAGTTTTCGAAGATTGCCTCCATAAAAGGAATACCGCTAATAGCGAGTATATACCGTCCACGGTTAGTTACATTACACGTAATATCAGTCAGCATGGGTAACTTAATCAGATAATATGGTTTCGGAAAAACTATATAACCTATATGTTTATAATAATCTTAGTTAAAGTTGTTTGTGGCTATTGTTTACTATATGAAGGCTTAGATTTTAGTTTTTGTAACTTGTAATATTTATATATTTTTGTTGTATATAAGTAATAAATCATGGTAAAGCTCATACTTAGATTAGTTGAAGATTGTTTTTGAATTTTGTGTAAAACTACTCGATGTTTAGCAGTTAAAGACTAGAGGGAAGGCAGTTAGTCACCATCTTGGAGTACTCTTTGACCAACGAACAGATGTTGATAGCTGGTTTTCAGAAGCACTTCATTACGTTCATGTGACTTGGTTGGATGATTATTTTATTTCCCAGACACCATTCTACTTCATATTTCGACACTGCATTAAACGATGTTGAAAACACAGTGTTCTTTACACCTATTTCCCGTTTTAATAGTATGTAATCTCCTATCAGCCTAACTAGCGTAACAAAGTACAATTTCGCTGTGTCATGAACAGTGTATTAGTTATTTCTTCCACTTTAGTGTCGTAATGTCTTTGCTTCATAATATTTTTCTCTGTTAACTAAGTCTATACATGAAGTTAAATATTTAAGGTTCAACTATATAGCATTCAACAATAATGTTTATTAAGAATAAAAAATCAATGCTCATGTAATATACAAATTATTTTATGAATCTGCTCATTTCAGCAGAGTTTTCTTCAACTATCTTTCAAATCGTTTATGTAGAGGAAAATTAAATGGATTTACGTAGTGTAAGTCTGCCTATGTTACTGATATTTTTCAACCTGAACCCACCTTATGCAAACTCAAACTAAAGTAGCGGCTCAAAGATTCCTCGAGAAAAGTATAGTCGTCCTTAAATTTGAATTACTGGCTAAAGGCAGAGAGCTTTTACACCAGCCATCAGTTTAGCCTTTTGATTGGAAAAATAGGATTGATTTTGCTTTTATAACACTCGCGTAATTAAATTGAGGATCGTATTTAGTGGTATCATACCTCAAATCTTCTAGCCCGCAACTCAACACCCTGGTCACAAAGGCAGAAAAAAAACCCATTAAACATTTTAAGAAATATTTAAAAAGTAGCTATAAAGTATGAAATACAAATCACAAACCAAACGCTACCACTTATTAATATTATCTAAATGTTATGAATATTCCGACGTTTAATGAAAAATAGTTAAAATTGTCATGATATTTTGTTTACAGAAATACACAGAGAACATTTTAATTCACAAAACATCTTATCTCATGAAATAGGACTGTAGTTTAAATCTGCCGCTAAAAAAATCTTACGCCAGCAGAAAGGAAAAATCACCTGATGAAAGTGCAGCTGTTAAAATGTTTTGTAAGAACTAGAAAATGTGTCAGTCTTTCTGACCATCTGAATCACTCTATGATTTAGTTGTGGTCTTATTAGTAAATAAGTTACAAAAGTAAAATCAATATTTCCTAACGCCTTCTGGTGGTTCAGATGTAAACTCAGTGACTTATATCTCTAAAATTCGGTCCGATCCTTGAAGTGTGCACAGTTTAGATAGCCCATTCTGTAATTTTACGCTTAAACAAACATAAACTAAATCTCTTAAATTTCACATGTAAAGTTTAAAAACAAAACTAGAACTGCTTTAACGATATCTTGTTGCACATTTTACAGTTATAGCCCGTTTTGTTTGAACAAAGCACATTTTATAATGAGTTAATCAATGTCAATTAGCACAGTGAAAGCTTTATGTTTTATCCTTACAAGTGTAAACTGGGTTTTTATACAATGATCTGAAATACAGAATGAGAGGAATATACTTGATTATTTTTGCAGAAAAGCAGAAATGTTATTAGCATCCAATTTCTCTATTAATTGGAACATACATTGCTCGTGGTAGTCAAGAATAGTGCATCCAATAAAGACATGCTAAAGTGTGTATTGGAAAAAGAGTGTGACTATTTTGTTTTATTTTTTCTTTCGGAATTATGAACTAGCAAAAAGGCAGTCAATCAGTAGCGCCCCTCGCCAACTCTTGGACTTCTCTAATTGGATAGTGAAAATTTAGTCACTTTTATAGCGCACCTATAATGTTAATGTGAGAAGCACGATTTTGTATGAAAGATTTCGGAAGTTGTGATCCTTGGGTCACGCTGATCATTGGGTCATTTTTAAAAGAACTTACTCCAACAGTTACCTAACAGAGGGTTAGTTAACAGCTAGCCCTCCCTAATTTAGCAGTGTAAGACTAGAGGAAAGGCAGCTAGTCATCACCACCTACCGTCAACTCTTGAGCTAACCAATGAAAAATGAGATTGATCGTAACATTATAACGCCCTAACGGCTGAAAGGGCGAGCATGTTTGGTGTGACGGGGATTTGAACCCGCGACCCTCAGATTATGTGTCGAGTGCTTTAACCAGCTGGCCATGCCACCGAGGGGAATTGAATGCCTAATTCTATCATTGTAAATCCGAGGATTTACTACTGTCCCATTTATATATCTGTATGTTCATTGTGAACGTCATTAAGCCCATGTAAATAATTAATATATTAACTAAAGGCTTAAGGGGCACAGTAGGTCTTGGATAGTAAATATCGTTGTCTTTTAAATTTTCCATGTTATGAATTCATTGTATTTATTGTTAAAATAATTATCAATGATTTGTGTGAAACTTTCTCTCTTCGGGGTTTTAATTCGGCTTAGTTAAAATCACAGTTATTGAAGCACTTAGGCTCTTTACAGTGTTGTACATCTTATATTATTATCTTAAAAACAATCAAACGGTTAAAAATGCTAAATTTGTTTGAATTTCGCACAAAGCCATAAAAGGGGTATCTACGATATCCTTACACAGCTAATATAGCTATGTAATACTAAAGTGAAGGCAACTAGTCATCACTATCAACCATCAAATCGTGAGTTACTCATTTACCAACAAATAATAGGATTGACCGTCACTTTATAACGCCCCAAACAAATGCTTGTTGTTAGGGGATTCGAGCCCGCACACTTCAGATTGCGAGTCGAACACTTTAACCACCTGACCATATGGAAACATACCTTTCCAGAAACTGAAGAACTTACTGTACGTCCTTTAAAAGTATTTGGCTCGAAGGACTGACAATTCTATAAATCGTCTGGTTTTCCAAGCTAATCACAATACCTTTCAAATGCTGCCACTACAGAAAGAGAAAAATCAAGGCGAATAATTCAAGTTACTGATGTCTTTGATATTTTTTCTTCTTCTTCCAAATCTGCCATATACCACGGAGGATCTGTAGAAGGCAGTAGCACTACTGGTGACGAATATCTTCAAAGTAGTATCATTTGAACGTTTCTGTCTGTAAGTTAAATTGATAGTTTTTAAAATGCTGTGTGGAGAGAAGAAATGCATTTTTATGGAATAAGAAAAACTATAACTAAACCTTTAACCTGTCTTCGCATTATTATTGTTCGATGAATGATATATTAGAAACTGGACTAACTTATTATTTGCACTAAAACGTTTACCTGGTTATAAGTAATGCCCCTCTCGGTGTAGCAAGAGCAAAGTTGATGATTAGTAACGCTAAAACTTTGGGTGCGATCCCTGCGATAGGCTCTGTTTACACTGTGTAACAGTGGGATTAAAAACAACATAAACAAACAATCTGGAATAGTAAAGTGAAAATATAAAGACGCTTGATATAACTGCTTGAAGAAAAAAATAGCTTGATCATTCTATTTTGATTTTATGTAACCGGAAGTTGTTCAGTCTCTATACAGGAAGTCCTTCAATTTCCGGAAAATTCTGTTCCAGTATGGCCAGGTGGGGTCGTTATAAAGTCACGGTAAATCCTACTATGCGTTGGTAAATGACTAGCCCAAGAGTTGGCGGTGGGTGGTAATGACTAACTGTCTTCCTTCTAGTCTTACACTGCTAACTTAGGGACGACTAGCGCAGATAGCCCTCGTGTAGCTTTGCGTGAAATTCAAAACAAACAAACAAACAAACTTTGGAAAGTTCACTTAAGTATACTTGTTCTCATCAGATATTTAAACAAAATCATTAATATCACCGAAAATTGAAATGTCTCAGATTAAAACACAAATAGAAACACTCTGAAAACCTGTTTACTTCAAAACATTTCACGTGTTTTGAGTACAGACATTTAAAACATAAACAGTGGAACACATTTACTGTCTAAAGTCAAAATATTAACGTTTTAATTTGAGGCATTTACGTTTTATATTCAAGTTGGTTAACGTTTCCTTTGACGCGTTACCACAGAAACGCATCCTTACTTTTGCGCTGTAATTGCTAAATAAGAATGACAGTCAAACTATACTATCCGATCAAAGAATAGTAGTCAACATTTACAGGTGAATACTGCTGATTAACTGCTTGTCCTCTAGTCTACCAGTTCAAAATTAGAGAGAACCATAAACAGAGGTACCTCTTTATTTCTCAAGTTTATACAAACATTTTGGAAAAAAATAAACGAACTCTTTGACTCATTTTTTGTCTCAAATTAAATAATTACAAGTGGTTTCAGCGTTGCTGTTATTTTTTATGTTTTTACTCATTTATATTTTAAATTGAGACATTAAAATCTTATGAAGAAATGTAAGGTGTATATTTATTGTTAGACTACAAATGTATAAACATCTTCACGTAAACACAAAGTATTGAAAATTAAGAAATTGATAAAAAAAGTAAAATTTATAATTTTTACACTAAATTGTAAATTTTCGTGAAGTAGACTCGTAAGATCCATTCTCTCATGCGATTTATCACTTTTTTCTGAAATAACTTAGTCTGGGAGAATTCCATTTCCTTTCAGTTATCCTTAAGAAGAGTAAAACGGTAAGACCATTGTATTGGTGGCAGTAAGTTTGGTTTGTTTTGAATTTCGCGCAAAGCTTCTCGACTATTCGTTGGTAAAAGAGTAGCCCAAGAGTTGTCGGGGCTATTACAAATCAACCAATAATTTATTCTTTATGTACATTGTATTTATAATTAAGTTCTATTTTTATATTGATAAAAACCAGAAGTAAAATAAGATACATTGAATTTGAGTAGAATTATACATTTTATTATAATATCCATTTGTAACTTTCTATCTAGAAATCAAAGCCATTAATATAATTTTTGTCTTTCAAAGTGTGATTGTTCAATATCATATTTATAAGAACATGAACAAATTTTTATCTTATCTTGAGACATAATGTTCTCTCGAGTTTATTTTTTTAGTTGTAGTTTATGAAAGGTTTTTACTTTTGAATGACGATATTACTGTTTCGAAACAGGAGCTCAAGTACTAATTTTGGATTATGTTAAGATGACTAAATAGGAAAGAAATTATATGAATAAATTCAGCAACCTATGTATCAACTTTATTGGTCATGTAAATGTTTTATTCTTTTCCATAAACCTGATATATACACCCATAGTGTCATTACATCGAGAACAAAATATAAGAACGTCTCTCTGTTTAAGTCTAATGTGATAATAAAATCACTCATAGCGTTGTTTCCAGATGCATACTACAGTACCTATTAAACTGATTCCTAGCATAGCCAGAAATATCGCTGTGTGAGAACGAGCGTTAATCCTTTTAACTGTCTTTGAAAGAAGACACTTTGTTACCTTGGAGACTTCTTTAAAACCAGCTTGAGATCTTTGACATTTGGAATTAGTGTGATGTAACTCAAGTTCGTCCTATGTGGTTTAACTCTTACCCATGCTATGTTTATATAATTAGTTTATCAAAATCTCGTCTATTGTTCTTGACAGAAAAATTTCTTTTTCGGTGTTCATTAAGACTGTTGTTAGGCTTTAACTTTAATAAATGAAAAATGTGTCAAATCAGCTAATTTTTATTTTATGTTTTATGGCTGTAGACTCTCTTTATTGAACTTAAATATTACAAAAGAGCCTTTGAATTTTATAATAGTTCTATTATGTACGGCTAGAGGCTCTTCAACCAAACCAATACCTCAGTTTACGTTATAACGTTATACAAAAAAGACAAAAAGAAACTGGTTTGGTGATTTTACCATATTAAGAATCTCTGTAACTTATAAATTAGATAAATATGTATTAAATTCTAATTTACCTGAAACACTGTCTTTAGATGTGGTGCTTTCCTTTTCTTTACGACATCGTTATTAGTCTTAGAATTTCGTGATTTTACAGAGGATGAATACGTTATAATAAAACGGTTTTGGAACCACATCATGTCGTTAAAGTCCATGTTGCCACGTCCGGTCCTGCTGTGTCTGACAATTGTGCATCTTGACAATAACACTGCAGCATAGTTTCCATTGCACAATACTCCATCATAACATTGTGATGTTCAGAGAACTACATTACTCCCGTATGGTTTTGCATATTCTAACTGGTGTATGAGGACGGCAGTTTTCTAATACTTGTTTCAACAGTACAATCGCACAGAAATCGATAGTCTGATGACTTTTTGTACGGAAGAGCATGAATATCCATTTTATCTTTCGAGCTGTTTGAAGTATGCCATAATCGAACGTGATTTGTATCGAGTTTACAGACGTTGGTCCTTATTTATAATACTGCGTACTGTTGCTTAGGGTACATGAATAACCTTTGCCTCTGACCTCCGTCTTCTTGGATTCTAACCTATACAAGACACCGATCTTTGCATACCACGGCTGTGTTACGACTACTGGTACCTTAAGTTTATCCATATTCTTTTGTTTCCAATGCCAGTAGGTGCAAGGGACGTACCATACTCCTCTTGAAACTTCTAAATCTTTCATCTAAACATATATTTATGATCTGAGTATATGAACATTTTGCGTCGAAAAAGGGCTGTTGCATACCGTTATAATACCAATGTAACACCAAATAATGCAACATCTGGCTGTAATACATTTCTTTCCACGTGAATTTATATTAACTGTGTTGTTAGGTGACTTGATGATTTATATATTGAAAATAGTTTTAATACAACGTATTTAACTCTCTGTACTATACCACTCTTATAACTTTTTTCTTTTCTTTGGATATGTTACTGACATTTTCCTACGACTCCTCTAGGTCCATTAGTGAAGACGTGTCCACAAAGCCAACACCCACTTTTCTTGAAGTTCATAATTTTAAATCGATCATTCTTCATTTCTAATAATAATCTGTATAATTTTTAACATTCTCTCTCTACTTTAATGCCTAATAGAATAAAAAAAACTTCTACGTTGTTTTTAATATTTATTTTTGTTTGATTCAATCCCACATTCACATCTTTTACCTTGTTCAGTCAGTAACTGCTTTCGATGTACGATTATTGTGAACATTTTCAATTGTATAGGGATAACATTTTCAAAAACATGATTATCACAATCCTGAAACTTAGAGATATAAAACGCTTTAGTTAATAATATTGTAACGCGCTATATCACTGAATTGGTTACTTTGGAGTATTTTGTAACAATAACGACAATTTTAGTAAACACAATGATAACGAATTTATTTATTTCCCTTCCTTAACGTTTGATAAAAGCTCCTTTCACTTGTAGTTGTAGGCTTAAGTTAACATTTAACTTTTCAATAGAAATTCGTCGCTTATGGTGCTATGCTTAGCTTAACTGATCCATGAAATAAATGAAAATACGCTGTAACTATCGGTACTAATACTTATCTGAATCACTCACTCACTCATCACCCGCCAAGTTACGACTTTATTTTACTTATACCCATAGTGTACTCGCCTTCTACTCACTTCATTAATTTTCAAGATCATAACATTATGAGTCATCTAGCAAACATTTAAATTAAAACAATGAATATAAAGTTCGAGAACATTTACATTGATAACAGTAAAGGTTTATAACTGTATATAACAATAATATTGGTAATATAATTATTATTAGTTTATAGCATGAGTTTGCAATCGTCTTGATTTTATTTAGCAAGTGAGGATGTACAAGGAACATTGTAATTTAATCTCAAGTAGTATATTATATTATTAATTGTAATTGTAATTCAACCTCAAGTAATATATTATATTGTTAATTGTAATTGTAATTCAATCTCAAGTAATATATTATATTATTATTTGTAATTGAAATTCAATCTCAAATAAGATAGTATATTACTAATTGTAATTGTAATTCAATCTCAAGTAATACAGAATATAATTAATTGTAATTGTAATTCAATCTCAAATAATGTAGGATTTAATCAATTGTAATTGTAACTCAATCTCAAACAGTACACTATATTATTAATTGTAATTGTAATACAATCTCAAATAGGATAGTATATTATTAATTGTAATTGTAATTCAATCTCAAAAGTATAGCATATTACTAATTGTAATTGAAATTCAGTTTCAAATGATATAGTATATAATTAATTGTAATTGTAATTCAATCTCAAATAGTATAGTATATTATTAATTGCAATTGTAATTCAATCTCAAATGATATAGTATATAATTAATTGTAATTGTAATTCAATCTCAAATAGTATAGCATATTTTAATTGTAATTCAATCTCAAATGATATAGTATATAATTAATTGTAATTGTAATTCAATCTCAAATAGTATAGTATATTATTAATTGCAATTGTAATTCAATCTCAAATGATATAGTATATAATTAATTGTAATTGTAATTCAATCTCAAATAGTATAGCATATTTTAATTGTAATTGTAATTCAATCTCAAATAGTATAGTATATTATTAATTTTAATTGTAATACAATCTCAAATAGGATAGTATATTATTAATTGTAATTGTAATTCAATCTCAAATAGTATATCATATTACTAATTGTAATTGAAATTCAGTTTCAAATGATATAGTATATAATTAATTGTAATTGTAATTCAATCTCAAATAGTATAGTATATTATTAATTGCAATTCTAATTCAATCTCAAATGATATAGTATATAATTAATTGTAATTGTAATTCAATCTCAAATAGTATAGCATACTTTAATTGTAATTGTAATTCAATCTCAAATAGTATAGTATATTATTAATTTTAATTGTAATTCAATCTCAAATAGTATAGTATATTATTAATTGTAATTGTAATTCAATCTCAAATGATATAGTATATAATTAATTGTAATTGTAATTCAATTTCAAATAGTATAATATATTACTAATTGTAATTGTAATTCAATCTCAAATAGTATAGTATATTATTAATTGCAATTGTAATTCAATCTCAAATGATATAGTATATAATTAATTGTAATTGTAATTCAATCTCAAATAGTATAGCATATTTTAATTGTAATTGTAATTCAATCTCAAATAGTATAGTATATTATTAATTTTAATTGTAATACAATCTCAAATAGGATAGTATATTATTAATTGTAATTGTAATTCAATCTCAAATAGTATATCATATTACTAATTGTAATTGAAATTCAGTTTCAAATGATATAGTATATAATTAATTGTAATTGTAATTCAATCTCAAATAGTATAGTATATTATTAATTGCAATTCTAATTCAATCTCAAATGATATAGTATATAATTAATTGTAATTGTAATTCAATCTCAAATAGTATAGCATACTTTAATTGTAATTGTAATTCAATCTCAAATAGTATAATATATTACTAATTGTAATTGTAATTCAATCTCAAATAGTATAGTATATTACTAATTGAAATGAGTCCGGCATGGCCACGTGGGTTGAGGCGTGCGACTCATAATCTGAGGGTCGCACCAAACATGCTCGCTCTTTCAGCCGTTATGATGGGACGTCAATCCCACTATTCGTTGGTAAAAGAGTAGCCCAAGAGTTGGCCGCGGGTGGTGATGACGAGCTGCCTATCCTCTAGTCTTACACTGCTAAATTAGGGACGACTAGCGCAGATAGCCCTCGAGTAGCTTTGCGCGATGGGGCCTTACATGGCTTAGCGCGTTAAGGCGTGCGCTTCGTAATCTGAGGGTCGCGGGTTCGCGCCCGAGTCGTGCCAAACATGCTCGCCCTCCCAGCCGTGGGGGCGTTATAATGTTACGGTCAATTCCACTATTCGTTGGTAAAAGAGTAATCCAAGAGTTGGCGGTGGGTGGTGATGACTAGCTGCCTTCCCTCTTGGGCTACTCTTTTACCAACGAATAGTGGGATTGACCGTCACACCATAACGCCCTCACGGCTGAAAGGGCGAGCATGTTTGGTGCGACCCTCAGATTATGAGTCGCACGCCTCAACCCACGTGGCCATGCCGGGCCCCGTATATATAATATTCTTAAACTAATTGTTCTGTCTCATTGGATCTACTTCTCTGTTTGTAAAAACAAAACACGATTAGCCACTCACAACTCGTTAACATAAAAAACTGTTATTAGATAAAATAACAATGTTCATCATTTTTATGTATGTCATGATGGAACTTCTTACTGTGAATGAACGCAACAATGAGATCTTGTACTTCTTTTCTATTTCACTCACAAGATTTACTGACAATCTAAACCTCATAAACGAAAAAAACAGAGAAAATAAAAACTTTGATACGATGCTTTACTTCTAATCTATGGATATATCGATATGATTGTTTATTTTAGCAATATGATTATATTGCTAAATATGATTATATTGCTAAATGTTGAAAAACCAAAAGGTTAAAGAGAAAACGATTTAAACCGATTTTTTACTATCTCCAATTCCAGAATAAAGAAAAATACTGATTTTCTATAACATATCAACTATTCAAAATTACTTTGAACATTTGAACTTTTACATTTACCAACGCCTAACACTGAGTTTAAAAATAAAACGATTTTTTTACTTATTCAGTTTTGTTATAGTTATGGAGTCATTCCCGTGAGACAAAATCTTCTACTGCTAATTTTTATTTACTAGAAATATTTAATACAAAGAAGAGTAAATAAACCCAAAGCTTTGAAAGTGGCGAAAGTTTGATTGTATAAAGTTTCTTCTCTAGGACTGTTGTTCATTATACACTGGCGAAATGTTTAATTTTTTTATTAATTTGTTATAAAAAGTTGAAATGGTCTTTACTGAAATCTAAATTGGAACCTTTTGCTAATTAGCTGGAAATATCTCATCATATTGGAAGGTAAGTCTCAGATTACTTTAATGATCTAAACGTTTAGTCTTAAAAGTTTGTTCATTATATGTAGTACAATAGTGACTACGTTGCATCAAAGCGATTTTAAAGCCTTATTTCGTCTATAGAATCATTGTCGCCTTGGCCGGTAATGCTCTGTCTGACGGCCGTACAACTTGGTGATAGTCCTATACAAAGATAGTTTCCACACAAAGAGCTCTGTCGTAAGGTAGTTACGTCCAAAGCACTCTACTGTTCCCTGCAACCTTTCCATAATCGATCAGTGTATAAAGATGGCGGTTTTCTATCGCACACTTCAACACTTTATTCCAAGCTGTTTATTTTAAACAAATGCCAAAAATATGTAGTTTAAACAATGTGTGATTTTGTTTTTGCAACATTTAGGTTAGTCACCATCATTAGTGAAATTTCGTATTAAATCAGCAGATAGCCTGATGTGGCTTTGCTATAACAAAACACACACAAACACATACCACCTTTTAAAAATAGTGGAATTTTAAATTAAATCACACAATTTTTTTCATTTTCGTGAATATTACGTAGAATGAAGTTACATTCCTTTTTCAATGCACTTATTAGTTATCATTCAGCAGCGGTTGATTGATTTTAACAGCTCCTTCAGTAGCACAGTGGTATATCTGCGGACTTATAACACTAGAAATTTTATTTCAATACCTGAGATGGACAGAACATACACAGCTCATTGTGTTATTGTGCTTATCTGCAAACAAACATACTTTTTACGCCACCTAGAATACAGCGATTCAACATTTACGATCTGTGACAACCGTTATATCACTGAAAATGTAAAAACATTTAACGCATTTAACCAAAATATACGCAGATACATATAAATGATTCTCCTGTAAAATGTGATAAGTGGGAGATCTAGATCTGTGTTTCTTTTATTTTCGACGTTTTCTTCAGATTTATTTATTTGTAAATAAATGTAACAGTTCCCGTAATTAGATTGTAGTCCGTAACAATCGGATAGCCAAGCATAGCCGGATGGTTATGGCACTCGACTGGCAATCTGATGGTCAGGGGTTCGAATTCCCGTCACACCAAACATGCTCGCCCTTTCAGCCGTGAGGGCGTTACAATATGATGGCTACACTTTTCGTTGGTAAACGTGAAGCCCAAGAGTTGACGGTGGGTGGTGATGACTAGTTGCTTTCTCTCTAGTTTTACACTGCTAAATTAGGGACAGCTAGCGCAGATAGCCCTCGTCTAGCTTTGCGCGAAATTCAAATACGGATAGGTAGCTTGTGGCGCCCGTAAGTTTTCCATGACGATAATATGTAAAGTCCTCGTAGAAATACTAACGTTTGAAGCTTTACTGAAGTTAAACGGTTTGTAATATTTGAAATCTATAAACGTTTCTGGTCGAATACTATAGTTTTACGATTAATAGACGTTAATCACAATTGTAGCTTCTGAGGCCTATAGCGCTCTTACTTTAGCTGACCAATAATAATACTCTTCTACTGTCTCTCGGTTTTTATTCGACTTACGCGAGTTTAAACAATGTTTGAAAAGACGTTAGCATTTTCGTAAAACAAATATTTTTACTCTCGAGAATTTTCTACAGATTTAAAGAACAGGTTGGATTTGCGCAATACACAGCCAAGAATACACGTCATATACAAAAACGAAAACTATACTGAAACACGCGTTGCTTTTAAAATAAACGTATAACGGTAACCCGTTACAGACACGAGCTTTTTGTAAACTAGCTAACTTCAAGTGTTAATGAGAATACTGTTTAAATTAAAATTATTATATTTTTAAAATTACTAGTAGTTACTACAACTAAGCGATGACATCTTGTACCGTCTAAAACACAATGTTTAGATTTATGTTTAAACTGACATTAGTGATAAAGGAGTAGTAGAGTCATCTCGATTGAAACAATAAGAAGAGAGATCGTATCTTAGCGATTGTTTCTTACCTTGCTTTGGAACTTGTTACGTAGAGAAGCAAATGACAACGAGTGGCAACCATCTTTTGAAGTAAAACTAGCTGTCATTGTCGATTGTTTAGAGCGCGTATTTGTATTATGCTTACTGAGTACGTTGGGCATCCCAACATATAAAGTCTACCTACATCTATTAATGAAATTAAGAGCTCTTTTTACATTAAATTAAAGGACGACTTTTACAAATAAAGATGTCAATACAGATGATGAGACCTAAACGATACCAAAGAATAGATAGAGTTAAACGTTAATCGAGACATTAAAATTGGCACATAGCTTTTCTGTGTGTGTTTTTCTTATAGCAAAGTCACATCGGGCTGTCTGCTGAGCCCACCGAGGGAAATCGAACCCCTGATTTTAGCGTTGTAAATCCGTAGACTTACCGCTGTACTAGCGGGGGGCATAGCGTTTCTGAGATGGACTTCTTGAAAACTAACTGCTTAAAACGAAGTTAAATTTTGCGATGATTCGAGGTATGTAGATAAATATTTATTGAGATAAATAGTTCAACGATAGAATTAACGTGAAAGCTTAACGTTTTCATCAGCTTTCTTACTTAAGCCTTATACCATCAGTAAGAAAAAACAACTTGATTTTTCTTTACTTTTAATTTTGCTAGGCAACTTTAACCACCAACTACAGTATATTGTTACGGCTTTATTTTATTTTTCTCAGTCATGTAACCGAGAAGAAGCCCGTCCAAAAGAAAAAACCACCTTTACTAAGAGCCAGGACACTGCCAGCAATTATAACTCCAAGTCTGAACATCATTCAGGCCCAACTTGACGCTAACAACACTGTAGCTGGTAAGTATGGATACCTTGAGGCACCAGAATCATAGGCAAGTATCCATTTTTCACCATAACAATCGACCACTTAAATTAACCATTATAAAAATACTTGAATTAAAATATAATAATGAAATATGATAACAATTTTTAAAAGCATCTTAAAATTGTGAAAAGATTATCACATGTGAGTAATATTTTTGTTGTTTTATTTTAAACATTCTTTTTCGAAAGATGTAAAGTAGGAGAAAACGCCATTTTTATAATTGTATTTCGGTTGAAAAGATACGTTTTCGAATTGCGATAGTAATCAAAGAAAATAAAGGATATCAGTTGAATTATCTTATTGTTTATTAGCATAGATTTCTCCCTTGTAATCGAGTATTCAGTACTGATACACATATACAAAATTTTTCGTACACGTGTATATACATATATTTATAAATTAAACTTCCCGAAGAAAATTAATTGATAAATTGATATATTTATTTATATATAATTGTTTTTAAAACTAATGATAAACGTTATTCTTGAAGACAATGATTTATTGAAGATTGGAAAAGATCTCTTATTCTCAATATTTATTTGTAAACGTTGTCTTAAGAGTTATCGCAGAGTACAATGACCAACTTTCTTACTAAACATAACATGGAACAGAGTTTCAAAACGCTTTTTCAGTTTTGAGGAAACATTGAGGCGCCACCTATAAAGCAATCGTCTGATTTCCAAAAACTACTAGAGTTTGTGTGTTTTCTTATATCAAAGCAGGCTATCTACTGAGTCCACCCTGGGGAATCGAACCCCTGATTTTAGAGTTATAAATCCGTAGATTTACCGTTGCACCAACGGAGGGAGTGAGTTGGGTGTACTAAAAAGAAATAATAATATAAATAAATATAAGGTCTTATTTTTTTGAACTTTAGAAATTACTGTTGAACTATGAAAATTAAAATCAAGTAAAGCGAAGAATAAAAATAATAATCGTGAGAAGTATAAAAACATTTAGGGAATTTAGGATTAAAAAAAGTGTTTGATTGTTTATATCAAGTTTTAGGTTTATGTTTTAGGCCTGAGATGTATATTTGTGATAAAGCAAACACACACGCATATGTTAAACAAAATTATATGATAATATTGAGAAAACTTTTATAAGCCCTGATGCTATTGAATATACTAGAATTTATTAGATTGATGTTTGGTTCTTATTAAGGCGGATCGGCATGGCCAAGTGGATTAAGGCGTTCGACTCGTAATCTGACGGTCGCGGGTTCGGATCCTTGTCGCACCAAACATGCTTGCCCTTCCAGTCTGGGGTGTTATCTTGTGACGAATAATCCCACTATTTGTTAGTAAAAGAGTAGCCCAAGAGTTGGTGGTGGGTAGTGATGATTAGCTGCCTTCCCTCTAGTCTTACACTGTTAATTTAGTGACGGCAAAACTCAAAAACAAGCAGATAGCCCTCGCGTTGCTTTGCGCGAAATTCCAAAACAAACAAGCCTTGTTAAGGCTGTTCCACCTGAAGGGGTAAAAAAAAGTTCGGATTTATCTGGTGTGTTTTTTTTTTTGAAAAACTATTAACCCTGATGAAAATGGGTCTATTTGTCGGAAGAGCTAGTCTTCATCGTATGTTACTGAGAAATAGTTTTTATTTCTCATGCAATGGGCAGAAATCAGTAAAAAATGTCATCACAGAAATTCATTCACTTTTCCGATTCCAGCTCTGAATTAATTAAATTTGAATTTTTTCATTAATGTCATTCCAGTTGTTGACCTGTAGGTCTGTAGGCTTAGAACATAAAAAACCGGGTTTCAATATCTGTTGTGGGCACAACTCGGAGAGTCTATTGTGTAGATTTAGATTTGAGATTGAAAACAAAGAAACAAACTTTTCTCGTCCTTGAAAAGAAATATTTAGCTTTCTGATGAATAAAGACGCCAGAATGTGTTAATTAAAATACAATAGAACGTGTTATTTTAAGTTAACTACAAAATAACCAAAAGAGCTTTCTCTGATATTTACATTGCAGGTATGGAAACCCGTCCTCTATCTTTATAAATCCTCAGACACACCGCTGTGCCACCGAGGTGTGAAAACGTATTGAAATATTTTTAAATAGACAGGAGAAAAACGAGCATCATAAACAATTTTATGCGTAATTTCATAAACCTTTTAACTGTTCATTATTTCCACGCTCCTCAGATTACGAGTCGAGTGCCTTAATCACTTGACCATGTTGTGCCGGACATAATAGTAGGATAAGGTTCTGTTCACAACACCAGCCACATGATCAGCAACTGTAAAGTTCTGAACTAGATAAACTAGAAGTGTAATTACGATAAACTTTCTTTACGTCTCTTACAACTCAAATTACTCTAAGGATTAGTTCCACAGGATTTTTGTTTCTTTCCAATTTTTAACACTAATTATTCATTTATTTATTATTATTAATTTTACTGTTATTTACCACAACTGGCATACCAGCAAGATAGTCGCATTCATAAATAATCACGTAGCAATAAAGTGTCTGGCTAGCATAAGAGCTAATAATTAAGAACAGCCACGTGTCAGTTATTAATGGCGTTCAATTTCTTTTATTAATAATCCTTTGATATATTTTGACTTATTGATTTTTTTATAGTTTATTTATTCGACTTTATATAGTTGGTATGGCAACCCAATACTCTAGCTTCAACGACTTGTATTGCGATCGTTTCTCCTTAAGACAAGGAGACAGGTGAGATATAAGTGGATAAACATGAAAAAGATGATTTTTCGATTTGAACGTCTGCCAAGATCTGATCTAATCTGCCATTGTTATTGTCATGAAACAGATAATTTAACACTTCCTCCACTGGCGTGTAGCCAGATAAAAAAATATTTATTTTCATTTCTGTCCTATTTTCAATTGTCAACCGTCTTTTACCTTGTGTTTAGTTTAACGTATTTATTTCCTTTTCAGTGTTCTTTTTAGGATTTTGTTTTCCACTAACAGAACTTACGTAGCACTTTTCTGGACCTTAGTATTTTATCTTTCATACTAGAAAGTCCAATTTTTCATATATCTTGTTGACTGTGATCTTCACGCCTTTACCAAGACTTTTAAGCTAGTGCAAGTAATTTTTTTTCCGTTGTCTTCCTGGTTTACTTACTTTGTTTTTAACAATTAGTATTACATATTTTATCTGAAAAAACAGATAAGTTGACATCGAGACCGGAAATTGAACTTTCGTTTACTGGTTTTTCACTTATTTGCAAATATCTAATATTAATTGTTACTATTGTTACATATTATAATCTATTTCGGACGAGTCTTCAATTTATTATAATACGTATGTTAACGTGTTACTATTTCAAATAATCAGAAATTGGAAATTGAAAGTTAATTAACTGGTAATCTGTATGAAATTTATAATACTTGCCAACATGAGTGATACATACAATTTTATTTTATAACACAAATATATTTTAATATAAAAAAATACAATTTATAATAACGGTTATTACTAATAGTTATTACAAATAATGGTTTATAAACAACAGTATAACAAACAATATCTAGAGCTGAATTTTTTATTAACATTCACGTGGAGCAAATTAATTATTGGTTGATATACCTCTACACTTATTTTTGACAGCTGACTCGGCTTAATGCGCCCGTACGTTTCCCCTGACAACAAAATTTAATGATCACGTAGAAATAGTAACGTCCGAAGTTAATTTACGAAAGTTAAACAGTTTGTAACATTCGAAATATATAAACGTTCTTCATCAAATTCTGTAGTTTTCCAAACAATAGGTATTAATCATAATTATAATTTCTGATGTCTATAGCACACTGACTGTAGTTGTTTAGTAATATTATTCTTCTGTGTCTCGCTTGCCGCTCTTTATACGAATCACGCGAGACTCTAGAACGTTCACCGAAGTTCGCTTGGCAACAATGTTGTGAATCATTAGTATTGTTATATACACACCTAGCAAATTGTTGATTTTTACGATCGAGAATCTTCTACAAATTTAGAGAACAGGCGGGACTTGCGCAACATACAGCCAACAATATACGTCACATACACAAAAGAAAACTATACTGAAACAGGCGTAGGTATTAAAATAAACGTATAACGGTATATTCGTTACAACGATATAATAATATTGTTTTGTTTAAGCACCTATTTCACGTTTCTGGTACTTTATAGAAATAAAAACAAAATAAACAAGAGAAGATAAATGCACGTGGGCCGCCAAAGAAAGTTCTGTTATTTTTTATTTAATTTACTTTTGTGGTTTTTTTAAGGCTTATTTTCGTTTTTTCGTCTCTTGTTTCCTCGGTTTGCATTCCGCTCCTGTCAAACTGCTGCACTTTTTCCCTTCTCCAACCGAACTTTCCTTCAAGGCCTTTAGATTTCTTCACCTTGTCTTGTTTATTTTTTATTTTTTTATAAATTTAATCATTATTTTCATGTTTGTTTGTTATCTTCAAGAAATCTGTTAACTTCTATTATTCTCTGTGTACTCCTTGGCTTCTCATATTTTTTTTTTCTGCATTCGTTTGACTTTACTTTTCTTGAGTTTTTAGCATTCATATTAGAAAGTCTTATAGGCCAAGTCGTTAAAGCGCCTGATTCGTAATCCGAGGGTCGTGAGTTCGCCTTTTCAGCCGTAGAAACGTTATAACGTAACATAACTCTTGTGCATCTCACTACCAACTGATTGGCACTTCATTGAGCGTACTGGACGTTGTGGCGTTTCTAATTTGAATTTTTTGTAAGCTGTTATAGTCTTTTGATAGGAAGTGAAATACACGGAAATTAAGCAAGTATAAATGTTGTTGTTGTTGTTTTGAATTAAGCACAAAGTTACACAATGAATTATTTGTGTTCTGCCCACCACGGGTATCGAAACCCGGTTTTTAGCGTTGCAAGTCCGCAGACATACCTCTGAGCCACTAGAGGGCAGTATAAATGTCAACCACAGAAGATACAAACAATGCCTTTTTATATTTGTTTTACTAATCAGTATGTGTGTATTTTCTATGGTTATATTGTGTTTATTTGATTTGCACTGTTCAAAAAAGTGTGAAGGTGTGTTTTGTGTTCGTTGAATATGGTTTCCATTTTTCTGCTTGTTTCTCCAATATAGAAGCCATGGCAGTTGTTCCATTGTGTTTTATAAATTATGTTGGTGTTGTGTTATCATGAAATAACAGATATGTAATGAAAAAACAACATTTACTTGATGAACATGTTCCAGTTCAAGCCCTTCGTCCTCCATTGAACTTTAGTTTCGTACCTGGATTTTGAATAAATTTGGTGTGTACTGGAATGTTGTGTTTTGTTATAAGTTTTTCCCAAATATTGGTTTTATTTTTGCTGATATCGGGAGTATGTGGTATGCATAGTGTAAAGTTTGTTAGTTTGTTGTTTCTTGGGATTTATTATTGTTTGTTTATTGTTGACTGTGTTGTTGATCTTGGTGTATGTGCGTTTAATTTTTAAGCGGTTTTTGGAGGACATTTGTTGATGTTGATGAAGTGTTGTTTTATTTTGTTGATTTCATCATTAATTTTATCAGGTGAACACAGTTTATGGTTGTGTTTATTTAGTTTCTCAATATGTTGAGTTTTTGTTTTGTTTCATGTGCTGAGTCCCAGGAAATGTATAGTTCATATAACATACTCTGCGTCAAGATTACACCGCACAAACCTTGACAGACAGACACACAAAACTGATGGCATTTCAAGAAGGAGGAAATTAAGAGTGCTGTAGGGTTGATCATGTGTTGTTACACGTGACTCATACAAAGCAAATTATAAAGCGTGAACGTTCCTATGAAATATATAAACCGAAAATTCCCAGGGCTTGTGATCGATTTTATGCGGGGGCGCGAAGTTGCCTCGAAGGGTATCACAATAAAATATTTATAATAATTCGTCTTACGTCAAAATTTTCTGAACGAAAAACAACTGAAAGGTATTGCTGAAACAATCGTTGTATGTTTTCACGGGCAAATTCTCCAAATGGATTAATATAAGTTTACTGGCATAGAAAATTGTGCTTGTATTGCCTGCAGTCGTTAGAGTGCATATAACCCTTTGTAACTAATACTGACAAACAGGAGAACATTTCTGTAACCATAGTTTACTCATTTTACTGGTAATGTATAATTATTTTATCAGGGTTTATTCTGAAGTAGTTTTTTTGTGATTACAGAATTGCAGTCGTTTTTTTTTTTTCAGAAGCATCTGGGGTAGGTGATTTTAATCAGATTTTCTTTTGAAGCATGTGTTATATGATAGGTAATTTCTGGTCGATTTTTTGTAAAGCATCTGTATTGTAACAGCTGTTTAATTAACCAAGGTTTCTTTTCAGGTACATGTTTTTAAATCATGACTAAAACCTGAAAGATCCATCCCAGTTTTTTCTCTCAGGTACATGTTTTTAAATCATGACTAAAACCTGAAAGATCCATCCCAGTTTTTTCTTTTCAGGTACATGTTTTTAAATCATGACTAAAACCTGAAAGATCCATCCCAGTTGTTTCTTTTTTCATTTTCTAAATTACTAGATTGATGTACAATATTTATTAATATTTTGTTTTATTTCCATTTTATCTTTACTGGTGGAGAAAATATTAACCACGAGGATGAAACAGCTCTATAACATAACGTGTTGGAAAAATAGGGGACTTATTAGTCCGTCTCGGCTTTTCCATTTTCTAAACTAAACTAAAACTACAGTATCAGCAGAATGTTATTACAAATTTATAGAATATCCTTAAAATGTCCACTCTAAAATCCAATAAAGTACTGATGACATTCAGTCGACTTTCACTCCATACCTTCAGGAACGCTTAGTGCCATTATCTAATGGTTTGACAAAGAAACAACGTTACATTCTTCAATGTTATGATTTCAAATTAGTTTTAGAAAACCTCGTGTAGCTTCTTTATAGTGAATCAATGGTAAAAATGTTACGTGCTGCCATCTGACGATCAGTCGTCTAACAACAAGTAATGAAATTTCAGTTTTACCCATAGAAACCCACGTGTCAGTGTGTTTGTCTTATAGCAAAGCCACATAGGGCTATCTGCTCAGCCCACCGAGGGGAATCGAACCCCTGATTTTAGCGTTGTAAATCCGGAGACATACCGCTGTACTAGCGGGGGGCATGTGTGTCAGTCTAAATCAAATTTACATTTATTTTATCAGATTTAAAGGATTTATATCACGAATATTCAAATATATGTAAAACTCTTTAAAATTAATATCAACGCAGATGAAGTTTTTGATTTAGTATTTATTCAATTTTCGAACTTATTAAACATGAAATAAAGTCTTTAGAGCAAAAATGAATTATATTTATGATGAGGAAAGCAGTGACATTTCATTATACATATATTATATTTATAGGTAGTTTTTATAGATGTGTTATAATGCTGTTATTGCAGAGAAAAGTAGATTTTAATTTCCTTTTATTCCAAAATATTTTCTTTACACACAATGAAAATTACAAAGCGACAAGTTATGACCCTATTACTCCAAGTTTTGTTGTTCATACGTATTTCCCCTCTGTGGCTCAAAGGTTAAAATGTGGGATTATAATATTAAACACAGGATTTTGATACTCATGGTGAACAGGGAAGAGATAGTTCATCGTATAGTTTTGCACAATTATTTTTTTTTTATAATATGAAGCATAATTAACTGGTATCGAATAAAACATTCTTGAAAGCTAGGCTAATTTTCTTTTAATACGTGCTACTGAAATACTATTATTTATTATTTTCTATCAATATTTATCTCTTCTTTATAGTACGTACTCTTAAAGGACTCAAATTATCAGGCGAACTTGCTCGTCAAAAATAAATTATAGAAGGAAACAATAATAAATTAGAATCAGTAAAACGTTTAATGTTTTTGTTTTTATCGTAATATTTGAAAGTACTTTTACTTTGATTAAGATCCCCTGATTATAGGACAACAGAAATTCTGCGGATTTATAACTCTACATTTCGAGTCTCCACAGTGAACAAAGCTGATAGCCCGTTTTGACTTTGCTCTCAATTTGAATATATATGTTTATGAATAACAAAAACCTAGGCACTTTTGTAGCAATGATCAAATGTTTGCTGATGTAAATTTCAATCTCTACTGGTCAGCGGTAAGTAACGGGCTTACAACACTAAAATCAGGACTTTGATTTCCCGGGATAGAGAGAGTGCAGATACCTCAATGTGTTGCTTTGCATGACGAAAACAACGTTAAAATCTGTGTCTTATAATATAAGAAGGCCTCTAATGAGAGTATTAAAAGAAAGGAGAATCGGAAATTAATTGGTGAATTACCGCATTTGATTAAAGAAAATAAAACGTAATTATTTTATTATTTATTACTTTGTAGTAAAAAACAGATCAAACAAAGAAAATTGTAAAAACTGTTAATCTGAGTTGCGTGGCTTCTGTGGTTCTATCAGCTACAGCTGTAACGCATTTCCTAATATTTAAATATTATTTATTTAAATATCAATATTTGTTTTAGTTAAATATATATTTAGAAATACATGTAACATAGAGTGTTAAATATGTATTGCAAAATTCCCACCTAATCTGTAAATTTGTTGGAGATTCTCGACTGTAAGAATCAACAATGTACTATGTTTGTAAGTAAAATATTGTTGCCGACTGAATTTTGAAGAACCTCGTCTAATGTTTATAAATCGACGCATCAAGAGACAGTTTTAATAAATTGTTAGTTTGCTACATTTAAAATACTATTAACTTCGGAAGCTATAAATGTGATAAACGCTTATTAATCGGAGAACTACAGATATTTGATAAGGAACGTTTATACATTTTGAACATTACAAATCGATTAACTTTAGTGAATTAACTTCGGACGTTAGTATTTCCATGAGGATATTAGATGTTTTTGTTGGTGAAAAGTCTGCTTGTAAACGGCGTGAGGCCAGCCAAGAATAGAGTTAGCTAGCTTATCAATTAAGCGAAGTGTAACAATATCAACTCAGAATTAATTCGCTCATTGTGAACCATTGATAAATTATTCAGTTCCAGACCAAATAGAAGACTTCGAATTTTTTGTACCTTTGTAAAACTTTTGTATATAAATCATTATTTGTTAAAATCGTTATAAATCGTATCGTTGTTTTTGTATTAAAATGCATTTATGTTAAAATAGAAAACTGTATGTATCAATCTTGTTGGCAAATATCATAAACTTGATACATATCGACGTTTAAGTAACTTCTACGTACAACTCGTAATACACAACGTAATAAATCGAAAAATTATAATACAGCAAATAAAATTCATGTGTTAAACTTAAAATGCAGATTTTTGATAAGTTTTCTAATAAAGAAAAGTTACTGATCCCAAAACTTACTTTATATGTACGTTCAATCAGTTGGTTTCTAGCTAAACAAGTATTTGACAACTAAAGTGTATCAACGAATACGACGTCAAGTAATTTTACTCTAGTTTATAAACTACCTAACAAAGTAAATTAAGTTATTTGTGACTTATCACTTCGGAATGTGCTCAAAGCAAATAGATATAAGTAAACAAATCAATAATTCTAATACTATAAGATGAATTAATTGTAAATGTGCGATCCAAACAGCACTACACAACTATTATGAAATTAATACAAATTAAGAGCGTTCACAATGAGACTAAGAAACCAAAATATTTGTTTGACCAATCCTTGTTATTATTATTAGCTTATAGCAAAAAATGCCTTTGGTCATAGCTTACAAACACGTTTTGGATACTATATTTAGCAGACAAGATCCCAACACCGGTGCTAAGCTAACCAGCAGCTATAGGAAATTTGTTAAGGGTTAGGAGTTGATTGTTTGAGTTCACAACGTTACAATTCCTACCTCCTTTCACTGTCTTTAACCAGCTGTGAGAAGACAATCACCATAAATACAAAATCACCTTAAAGTAGTAATAAACCATCTAAATATTTACATTTGTAAAACTCTCAAAGAAATATGTTACTTAATTAGACAGGTATAATAATATATTATTTTGACTGACAAAAATTGTTTTCAAACATGTATTAATGAATCATACAATAATTAGTTTGCTTGTTTTAAAAAGTATTTTTATTTATAGTAATAATTTCTTTAATTTTTCCGCATAGTTTATTATCACAATGAAGTACTAAAATACAAAACTAGGTGTTAACGTGAAACCACCAAATAATGTTAAATTTTGATCGTTATTCGATGTACCTGTCAGCTAGTTTTAAAAATATATAAACTAAAAAATATTTACGATGATTAATTATCTTGCTAACCTCACTTCTCAGACTTAGTTTGTATATAAACTAGCAAACTATTTGAGCGAATATGATTTATATTTATAACGATAACTTAATATAGTATTATTATAAGGTTATAGATGTCACTGAAACCTATAGTTACGTTAAATATTAGTATCGTTAAAAATGGATAGATGGCGCTAAAACATGAGTATGCAGGTAATTTCTTTGAGTGTGAAAACTGTTCTTTAGTATAATGTACGATAATCTAAAAAACAAACAAACAGAAGAAACATCCTTGAGGGTTTTAACTTTCATAATTATCGCCAAAATTTGTGATATATTGTTTATTTTATTACCTGTACTTATGTTACGTAACAATATAAATTAAAACTTCAAACGTTGAATGTGTAATAAACCCATTTATTTGAACACAACCCTCATGAAATATTTCTTTTTTTTTTCTGTAAGAAACGAGTCGATCAACATCTTTTTCGAAACAAGGATCAGAAAAAGGAACAACCACAGTTCAGCTGAAGAACAAGATTCCAAAAGAAAGTAAGAGTCAACGTTTTGTCATATCTATTTCATTGTTTCTTTCTTGGATTATTGAAAGCACAAACAGAAATGTTTGTCGTTTAGAAATGAGAAAATCCGTAAGAATACACTTTTAGCAGATATTACACGTACTCCGTGTACAATGGTAGAAGTATGATAGATGTTGGAAACGGATGGTGGTGCAATTACAAGTGCCTCCATGATTTTGACAAAAAACATTGACAAGTACGTGGATCTTATGCTGCTCAATGGAAGTGTTGAAAAGTTTGTGTGCTACATGTTGGTGGTTTGTATCTTAGAAGATGACCTAGGAAGGTCAAAACATTGTTCTCTGCTTATCAATAAAAGTGCTAATACCCATACCAGCCGTTCTGAGATACATTTTTATTTTAAGTGGGTTTCTCGTCATCAAGAATGTTGGTGGTTTATAGTTTTGACAATTACGTTACTGAAGTATTGTATCCCTATTGATAGTTGATTGTGTCAAAAGTAAACTTATTTGGCATTGTTGGCAAGTAGCTGTACACCACGTTTTTTCCCTCATGATTGTGTTTACAAGTACATGCACTTCGCTTCTTATTTTTCATGCTTGTGTTTGGTAATGTTGGAAAATGTATGCATGTACATGCTGGTGGCTAGTAGTGTTAACAGACGCAAGTATTTCCATTTTACTGGCTAGTAGAGGTAAAAGGTGCAGGTATATCCAAGCTGGTGGCTGGTAGTATTAACATATGCAAGTATATCCATGTTGTTGGCTGGCAGTGTTAACATAGGCAAATATATCCATGCTAATAGCTAGTAGCTGGTAGTGTTAACATATGCCAGTATATCTATGCTGTTGGCTGGTAGTGTTAACATATGCCAGTATATCTATGCTGTTGGCTGGTAGTGTTAACATATGCAAGTATATCTATGCTGGTGGCTGGTAGTGTTAACATATGCAGGTTTTTCCATGCTGGAGGCTGGTAGTGTTGATATATGCAAGTATATCTATGCTGGTGGCTGGTAGTATTAACAGATGCAAGTATATCTATGCTGGTGGCTGATAGTTTTAATAGGTGTAAGTATATCTATACTAGGAGCTGATGTTGTTAAACTATGGATGTTCTTCCTTTCTCTTGGATGATAGTATTGGAAAATACAAGTGTTTCCACGCTGGTGTCTTTAATTATCGATAAACAGAAGTGCTTCATGCTAGTGGCTGGTTTTGTTCACAAGTACATGTAACTTTATGTAAATTAACACTTGTGTTGACAAAATGCATTGCTGGTGGCTACAGTTCCCGAAAATATCTTTTTCACGAAAGCGAAACATTTGTCTCTTTCCAAGATACTAATTGAAAGTTAAAACCGAAAATTTCAAAGTAATAATAATTCCAATAAAATTAGTCAGAGTACTGAATTACCTCTTTCGTTCTACATAATTCGGAGTTTGATCCTCGCTGCAGCAACAGCTATAGACTATTGCAACTTTGTACTGAAAGAAAGACACAACAACAGTGATAACAAACTACGGATTTTATTTTAAGTTGTCTGAAAATTGTAGAAAGTTAGAGTTTCTTCGCACTGTTAAACTTCTAAAAGAATATTATGAAATATATGTTTATGATAAAACGTTATAGAATGAAAATATTTGTAACAGAATGTTTCTCTAATTAGGATATTTATATTTTTATATTTATTTATATTTATATTTAATTAAGATATTTGTAATATTTTTATATTTATATTTAATTAGGAAATTATAAAATTTTTATATTTATATTTATTTATTTATTTATATTTATATTTAATTAGGATATTTATAATATTTTTATATTTATATTTATTTATATTTAATTAGGATATTTATAATATTTATGATATTTTTATATTTATATTTATTTATAATATTTAGGATATTTATATTTTTATATTTATATTTATATTTAAATCTATTTTTAAAAGTGGGCAAAGTGAACTTAACACTTAGAACTATGTTTATTTATGGGTAAATATTTATAATTGAACTATGGTGTTTCTCTTTATGTTTCAAATGCTTCCATTTAAAAAAAACAAGTAAAGGATGAATCATGCCAAGTGAATTGAGGAAATATTTATGTACGTATTTATAGTTCGGCGGACTCTCCAATTACTTGAATAATTAATAATGACGAGTTCTGTGTTCACAACATTAAAAGAAAAACGATAATGGTATTTCTACGATACTGCAATGAAAGGTTATATTCTCGGGTTATTACACACAGAGAGTGAAAAAAGAAATTCAACCATCATAGAAAACGTAGAAGATCTGCGAAATGTAGTTCAAAAAACTTTATTTTGGGTTATTTACACTGGAAAACAGTAGTAGGCTTGTAGTATTTTTGTGAAAACGGTTTTTGAGCTAACAAATATTACTTTTTATGTACTTAACGTCTTCTGCTTGTTTGAATTAACTTGGAGCTTTCATTTCCATAACATCCAATCAAATATTTACGCTTCATCCTTTTATGACGGGCTGTATATTTTAACAATTTTTCATTGTTATTTACGCTTACTTATTAAATTTCTCTGTTGTTAAACAGGATACCTTCTTGTAACTTTTAAGTGGTTACTAGTGTTTAAGTTGTTGCTAATGGTGAGGCTTATGTGGTTGTCCTTGATGTTTGCCCAGAACACAATGTAGAAAGATTAACAATAATTAAATTGTTGTTCTGAGAGTGACAATAAATTTTTATTGCAATTAGAGACAGACAAGAGTAATGAAATAGTTGGCGGTGGATATTTTGACTAGTTTCCTCCTCTTTAGTCTGTCAGCTTAGAATCAGGGGAAAATATGCGCAGTCTGCCCTTTATTTAGCTTTGCGTGACAGTTCTGAAACAAACACACTGTTGATTTGTTATTACATACTGAGTTTCAATTTCTCAGTTTATTTCTTTTAATTACTATATACATTTGTTTCTTTGTTTAAAAACACAAAGTTACGTAATGGGCTATGTGTGTTAGGCATACCACGGGTATCAAAACCTAATTTCTAGAGTTTTGAGCCAAGAAAGGTTACTATCAAAATCAGGTAATTTCTATATTATCTCTTATTGATGTATCATATAATAAGTTGTAATAATTAATTACTCATACTAGTTCTTATTCGTTATTACATAGTACGTTTTAATCATCTTGGGTCGAATTGAGTTAGGATATTGAGTCCAATGTTCGCGTCCCATCACCGCAAAAGAATAAAAAATAAAAATCACGCTCCGAGTTTTGAGGTCGTGAATATATTATTAGTGTGACTCTAAAATCCCACTGTTCGCTCAATCAAGAACAGCCCAGGAACTGGCGATGGGTATTATCGACTGGTTATCTTTCTTCGATTCTATCACTTCAAAACAAGAAACGGTTAGTGCTGAGTAGGTTTATGTGAATATCCAAAAACAAACAAAAGAAAACCGAATCGTTTCTCACGTTGTAACTTACATAAAAAATAATAATTCCCTCTTATACCGAGACGATTCTTAGAACAGATACTGAAATCTGACTTAACTGGCACAAGCGGATTACAATGGTAATACATTTAAGCTGGACGAAATGCCACTCCATGGAAGGCTAGCTGACCTCCAGCTGACGGATGGAGCTTTTTTTGTAGCAAAGCTACACGAGGGCTATCTGCGCTATCCGTCGTTAATTTAGCAGTGTACGACTAGAGGGAAGGTACCTAGTCATCAACACCCACCGCCAACTCTTGAGCTACTCTTTTACCAACGAATAGTGGGATTGACAGACATTATAACGTCCCCACGGTTGAAAGGGCGAGCACGTTTAGTGCGACGGAGATTTGAACCCGCGACCCTCAGATTACGAGTCGAACGCCTTAACCCACCTAGCCATACCGGGCCGAGACGGAGCTCATGGATAAAGTCTCTTGCGCAACGATACAACAGTATGTCGCAAACTAGCCAAGAATACCCGACTACAAATCCAAAATATCGAACCGCTGAGCGACGCCCACTGGATTTATTGTGCATTGAGTTTGACACGACAATTCATTTGTCGTGTTATTTCTTATGGGTTTTTTACGTATTGGGTTTTTATCACATAGGAATTGGAGGTTGTTAAAGAAACTGTGCGAGTTGGATCACGTAGCATTAGGATTTAAATATTAATACGCACATACTTTACGTATGCTACATCTACAAACTTTTAGGTGTCTGATAAAATTACTTTGAATTGTGAGAAATAGGAATGTCACAGATTTCTCCATTCAAATATTTTTCGATATGTTTTCACCTGTGTTTGTAATTACAATTCAGTTTTTTTTGGTTCGCTCTATTGTTGCGATTTCTATCTATCACTACAGTATAAACTGTATACTTGACTATAACCAGATAAGGTTTCAGTGATTATACATATTATAATGTGTCACTGTCCATGATTACAATTAGACATGCTAGTAATCTTATGTAATGTCAGGGTATAATACTTAAAAACGTAAGTATACACATACTTATTGATATAATTCTCAACGCTAAAATGAAAGGTTGGATTCCCATCGGTTGACCAAGCAGATAGCCCAATGTGGCTTTGCTACAAGAAAACACATTCGCACAAAAGCTTTTAACGATTGTAACATAAGTGAAATATAATGGTGTATCATCGCTCATTGACTCTGATGTCATCTTCACATTTCATTCTGACTTGTAATTTTACATGTTGCTATTAATAATATGACGACCAATGCTTTCTATAGATTACATTTTAGGCTGGGGATCAGAAGGTCTAACCTTTAAATTGGTAATGGTGCTAAACACACTCCGCACTTTTAGCTATGGGTATTAATAACAGTAGCATTTTCAAAGACCTGGACAAAGTTCTTGTAAGAATATCGTGCGTGTGTGTGGGTTAATTGGCCTCACTATTTAGCCCATGGGCACATAATGTATCACTTTTTATTTTCTTCAGTTAAAAAACTGTTTTCAATTGTTTCAGTTTTAGAAATAAACGAACGTTTTCATAATCAAGTAAACTCAGGCTAATAATTCACTGTATTTCCTTAATCAACACAGCTTACATTCGTTACTGTTGTGTTTATCAAACGCTGACAACTCGCTTTTCTAGCAACTTCGTTGTAAAGTATGTATCAGAGACAGTTTTCATAGTCATTATGGACAGTAAATTATTATTCCATGGGTCAGAAAACAACAGTGAAAGTCATTGTGACAATATCCAGTGAAACAATGACTTTTCCATAATGATTTATCACTGTACAAGTTACCTCTCACACAGATTTAGAAAACACACCTTACTCTATACCTGAATATCTGCTAGATCCTAAGGTATGTTAATTCAACCCGAAATTACAAGTGCATATACAACAAGATATTTCAGTTGGTTCTCAAATAAACATCTGTCAATGTTTATAACAAAACTCACCAGGGGTGACAGAAAAGCAAAAATCACGATATGTTTCAGTTTTGTGATGGTGCCTAGCAAGCATCAATGATCTGGGATTGCTGTAGTGACATACAGAGTTTCTGGTCGACTGCGCTACAGAAATATTGCATCGCTTCATTAGCTACACACTTTCAGTAATTTTCTTTTATTCCACGCAACTATTTATCACAGCAGTCAGCACAATGTGTGAGAGCGATCTTTTTTTACCATTTGAGTTCAGTGCTAACACAACTATTAATTCTAACCATTCATTGGACCCAGTTCCATGAGGCTGTACTAATATTTAGGCGATTCTGTCAAACAATGGAACTGTTCTATGATTAGCTCTTTAGCTTGTAAATGTTTAACAACGTGTTTTCGTATTCCATGTAAATACCGTAACCCATAGTTTGACATGTCTGGCTATTTAAAATGGTCTTGCCAAAAATAAGTTATTTACACACTTAATGTGCCTACCAAAGCCTTACTGAAGTTAAAGAGGCTTCTTTCCTGTTTGTCTTGGCATCTCTTTAAATAATGACAGCTTTACCTGTCTGTATACGTTCATGACACTAAATAATGCAGACCTTAGCCATTCAACATATTCCTGTGACCATTGTGGTCTATCTGCACTGGGATATAAGATACATTTCACTTATTACAGTGAGTTGCATTGAATATTTAAGCGTTGGCAAATTTAGTGAGAAAGTGGTCGTTTTTTATTATGCTGTCTTAAATACTACTTTTATGTATGATAGGTTAATATGGTTAGAATCCTTAAACATTCGAAAGCACAAACGTGAGTGTTTCTATCGCCCAGTCAGATATATTATAAGACTAAGGATACGGAATGTGCACCTTTACTACAAGTGCACCAAAAACAACTCAACAAAATTTCATCTTGGTCGATTGCACAGGATACTCTAAATGATGCTATTTAATTTTCAACTGAATTATTAGTTAATGAAATCATCACAGTTGGTATAACGATTTCAGTCCATTTACGAAGTAACTTATAATGGCCAGCAAGTATTGATTACTGATATTAATTTATGGCATATTACCAATAATATAAAGACTATGTTCTGAAAGAAAAAAGAAGAAGAAATTCCAACTCTCTGAGACAGATAAAATTTTCTCTTGATAAAAACTCCTAATCACGTCTTGATGTGAATGTGGGAAAAAAAATCATTTTTACACATTATTAGTGGTGCAAGAAAATCTTTGGTCTGAATTTCGCGCATAGCTACACAAGGACCATCTGCGCTAGCTGCCCCTAATTTAGCAATGTAAGAGTAGAAGGAAGGCAGCTAGTCATCACCACCCGCCGCCAACTCCTGGGCTACTCTTTTAGCAAAGAATAGTGGGATTGACCACACACTATAATGCCCCCACGGCTGAAAGGGCGATCATGTTTGGTACGACAGGGATTCGAACCCGCGACCTTCAGATTACGAGTCGAACGTCTTAACCCACCTGGCCCTCACTTAAAGTAAAACAGATTAATAATTACAATTTTTATCAAAATAAAAACTAAAAACCAAATGGAGTAAACTTAAATCGCTCATAAGGTTTGACAATTCAAGCAAAATATAGAGTGGATCATAAAATAAGAAATATTTTTGCCAATACACATTTAAAATACTGAAGTCCATAACATTATCTCACTTTATACTAGCTTAATATCAGTGAATCTTAATAGTAGAAAAAGTATTTATATACGATTAAAAATTTATTTAAAAAGTCATTTATTTAGATATTTTAAATATGGTTGTTTTCAAAGGAGTATATTTTCAGCTAATTAAAAATCATGTCCTCGGCAAGGGACAATAAATAAGGAGGGATTAGGGTACATATTGATGAAGTGAAGTTATCTTGTGAATAGTTAAGTTCCTTGATGTTTAAAGTGTTTAAAATGGACTTTCTACGACGCAACTCTATCGTCTTTTATCATACTGCACATTATGCATTAAAAACTGATTTGAAAATAGTATTATATTTCATTTGCCTTTAACTATAAGCCTACATTCGAAGAAAAAATTCCAAAACTCTTATGATTAGAATACGTTTATTCGCCTTAATATATAACAAGACAGAAGAATGTTGAACCATACATTATTTAGTATATGATTGTTTATCCTTAAGATATCTATTCTCACGTGAGCAACTTCCTTGCGCAAAATTCCAATTTGAAAATGGAGTGTAATAATGATCGATAAATATTTATGGTAAAGATGGAAAACAGAGTTTAAGAGAAAACGTAACACTGTTCATAAGAGACAAGATAATAACAACGTTTATTCTCTTGATAATTACAAATTAAAACAAAACCCCGCCTTCACTTATATGTATAGATAACACAGAAAACACCGAAGATAAAACTTCTTTGAGAATCTAATATAAGAATTACACTCCATTTCATTCTTTTGTTCCAACTTTTTATAATAACCAGTTCTACTTTTGTGTCCAGTTTCCATTCTATATCATTAATACTATAAGTAAATCACAGAATATTCTAATTTGAAACTAATGTAATTAGGAACACACAGCCGCACCACTTTACCGCATCATTCGAAGCGTTGTCCTCTTTCTCCGTTTTCTATGGACTGACTGAATTTCTTACTTTTGTTTCCATGGTAACATGTGGCTACGTGACGCGAATGCTCGTCATAACACATATAGTGCTTGTGATAACGTACGAAGAGTTCAGAGGGCGTGAACAGGTGTTTTGTCCGAGATACCCGCAGTTCTCACAGAAAGAAGTCCTCGTGTTTATCCGTTCCAACCTTTATTGGTCTCATGGAATCCGAGAGAAACACAAGAAATCCTGCTCCAGTAAGCATGAATCCATTACAAGGGGTTGGACAGAGGCTCAGAAAGTGGCGGAAATTTACAATGGAGAAATCAAAATCAGCAGACGCGTCGTCATGTTACGTCTCGTCCTCTTCAAGTCATCGTCGTCACCGTTTATCCAGACCTCAGACATTTGATTGTCCTTACCTGCGTGAGTTTGATTAAAATAATAGTGACAAACTTTCATAGAAACTCACGGGTTTATTCTAGCTTATATTTGCTTATGTTATTTCATTCGAAAGTAGAAGAAAAAAGATATTTACAGTTGATGTCATAAAAGTTTATGATTTCATAATTTCATATACAACTAATATTTTTCATGCTGAATCGTTGATATATATTTTTACATGCATCATTCTTTATTTACCTATCGAACTTAGGGCTAGATTATAACAAACTGCAGTCAAGCAATTGATCTAACAGAAACAAAACAGCAAAAGTTATCAGAAAATAAAGCAAGTATAATTAGATTTCTGAAAAGGAAAATGCTTATCTTGTTTGATTATTTTCGTTATTTGATATATATTTACTATATTTATCGTTAATAATTTAGTTTTTTTCTGTTATTGTTATTTATTATTAAGCACAAAGCTACACAAAAGGCTATGGGTACTCTATCAACAACGGGTATCAAAACCCAATTTTTCGTGGTATAAGTCCATGTGGTGCTCATTTTCTGAATAAATATATATTATTTACGAAAAGAGCAAAAAATTGCATGAAAATATATTTATATTTTAAGGGTAAAATATTTCCTTCAGGCTAACGTAGGCATATAAAATGTTTGTTATTTTTCTAGTGATAGCAATTACGTTTCTGAAACTAATCATTGCATTACTTTAAATAGCAGTTACATGTGCAATATTTTCGTTGGAACAACCTTTCTTCTAACGTTTTATTTTTCATTAAATCAAAGGAAAAGTAAAATATAATACAACAACGAATTGGTCAAGAGAAATGAGTTATTTTCTGCGTGCACTCCTTTAATTAATTATCCTTTCGTGAAGAATGAAAAAAAAAAAAAACCCTTCACGAGCCACTTCACTTTTGTATACCTTAATAATTATCGCATGTTAAATTTCAGCGAAAAAGTTTCTTTTAATATGAAATAATTCTAATGTGTAGGTTTGTTAGCTCTTGCTGATTTTTGTTTGCTGTTCTCAGTTGACATTTTAAAATAAAAATGTTTTTGAATAAGAATCATAACAATTAAAAGCGCAATTCACCAATTTCAATACGAACTTTTATATAGGACTTCCACTCTTTAAAACATAAGTCATACAACTTGGAAATCATACTGTTCCACATCTATTAACTAAATGTGATAACTAAGAAGTTGAGGCTGGCGACGTCTGTTGTCTGATGTTTGTAGAAATAAGCAGAAATGTTATTTCGAATCTCGTCGAGTATCAGTTTTTACTTTTTGAGAACACTCTGAAGACGTAAAGCTGGACGAATATTGTTTTATTGCATTTAAAATTACCAGAACTTACTCAATACGAACATTTCGTAACTGTTAACAAAATAAGTTCATGTTGTCTTAAAGCCTACACGATATGAATATCTCTTAACTGTTAATAAATCAAATTCACATTATTATCTCAGCCTTCTTAGAACATCTCAATTCCGTATACAAAAGAAACCACTTCACTATGGAATCCACTCCTTTTACATTATTTTTGTTAGTGATATACCTTTTCCCAGTTTAACTTACACTTACAATTCACAATACGCAGACGACATTGCTATCTGGAGTGTTTCTAGAAACCCATTAATGGCCATGTCCCGCATTCAGAAAACACTAAATACTGTCTCGAGCTGGAGCGACAAGTGGAGAATGGTTTTAAATCCAACAAAAACGCAAGCAATCCCTTTTATAGAAAATTAAAAAGACACAGAAAAACTCTGGAAAAAGTAAACATCTCACTTGGTAATATGCCTATCAACACGAACAAGCACTTCACATTCCTTGGAATCACTTTCGACTCTAGATTAACATGGAAAAAACATGTTAACAACATACATTTATCCATCAGAAAACGCATTTCACATTTGATAACCACAACTAGCAAACACTCAAACTACTCGCCAGAAACCATCATACAAATATACAAGGCTTACATCCGTCCGTTAATAGAATATGGATGTCAAGTCACATATAATGTTTAACAACACGTTACAGAAAATCCAAGTACAACAAAATAAAATATTAAGAGTAGCAAACAGACTACCATCATACACACCCGTAAACTATGTACACGAAATCAGTAACCTACCCACCCTCAGAAACAGGCTCACAGAAATACAAATATTATTTAAAAGCAGAACATAGAAACGAACTGAGTCATTACGTAACTTAGCCAGAGCTCCTACAAAATACATCTCACCATATAACATATTTCAACAATTACTAAACACTCACCAAAATACATAATCACAGATAAAGTGAATACATGTTTATATGTATTTCCATTCAGATCCGGGCACAGGACAGGTAAAACATTCGGCGCCTGTCCTGTGGAAGTGGGTTTTCTCGGGGCACTCCCGTTTTTCCCCACGTCCAAATCTCAGGCACTGGGTCTTTAGATCACAGCCATCAATCGGGTCGTTTTAATTTGATGTTTGCTTTTTGGACTTCGGGCTCCAGCCTGGCTCACTTCTCCTGTACCGCCTTTGTCTCGCTCCCCCCCTTTCTTAACCCTCAATTTTATAATGCTCCACTAAACTTCATCACCTTAAACAAGTAAAAGTAAAATACAGGCAAATTTTCAAGCAAAATTTTAAAAAACTCTTTCATGTGAGGGGACGAAGAGGAACCACAACGTTCCTGACCACCCCTGTTGGGGAGAGAATTATTTAGACTTCTCTCACTCTAAACTAAACTTCTGTCAAGTTCGTTTGCATATGCACACACACTGACCTGAAGACGAAAGGCTAAAAAATTCGAAACGTCGCCCTCTACACTTGTGTCTCCACAACAGGCAGTTCTATCCATTCTACAAAGTTTCATCAGTAGTTGTAGATGTTTTATTATTATGCACCTAAATTCAAATCTTTTGTTAATCTTGAAGTAATGATGAGGCTCGGACCCCTCTACCTTTAAAAAAAATGGTCTGAATTATTTATTCACCAAACCGTTTGACTTCTTTGGTTAAGAATCTCTAACAACACAAACCATAATGCGAACAGAAATATCACCAGTATTGTAAATAATCGAACATATTTTACTCTAGAAGGGTCATGAGTTTTCAGCCTGTCAACATATTTTAGCGTTGATGAGACGCTATATATAGGAGTGAAGAACCTTCATCATGAAGTCAAAAGAACAAGTTGTAAGTTAACGATCTTTACTGCTTGATTAAAGAAGGGAAATGAGTTTTCAGCCTGAAAATAAACGAGTAACAAAAGTTTTCATTCATATATATATAAAATCATTCTATATTTTCGGGTGAGTTATGTTTGTCAACTTGCCTGTTTCCATATTCATTAAATTTGATGCCAATACTTTTGATGGGTGTTTCCATATTTCACACTAATATTTATATGACCTTCGGATATATATATGTGCCCTGGAGTTTTTGTTAAGACTGATATCTAAACACAGTGAATTTCTAAGAGAAAATCAATAAGTGTTTCATTTACCACACATGTCTAGAATAAATGACAGTCAGCTTAAAATCGAAGAGGTTTTGAAAAACATGTTACGAAGTAACGTGTCATATAGAACAGGTAAAAAATACTATAAACACAAATGACTTTTTAAAGATATTTTTTCCTAAGTTTTGTTCAGTCCTTATCGAAAATTTCACCAATTACCTGAAATGTTGTTTTCAAATTCATTAACAGAGTTGTTTTATTTTCGTGAGTGTTTCACCTCTGCATCTTATGTTTTACTCACTCACGCAGTTCTTTTGTTACTGGAGTAGAAAATAATCAGTTCTCTTCCAGATGGAAATCCGCAGTGGTTTGGGTACATGATCTGAAATTCATTACAGATCGCTTTAATTCGCTTTTCTTCATTTTTTTACAATTAATTGATGATAGTGAAAAAAGAGAATATTTTTACCTTGTCAACTTCGTGATGTTACAAATTTTAATTGTTTTTAACTATTTTTACTGTTGATCTAAAACATATTTGTGGCTAATTTTTGCAAAATATCAATATATATTTTATTAAAGTATTGTTAAGTTTAATTAAAAATTATTCGTTCTGTAAATTAGGATAAAAGCGGATATGTTGTTCTGGTAAATTGCTGTTTTAAATTAAGCACAAATCTACACAATGGGCTACCTGTGCTCTGCCCACCCCATATGGGTATTGAAACCCGGCTTCTAGCATTGTAAGTCCACAGACATACTGTTGAGCCACTGGGAGGCTTAAGCGTATATGAATTACAAACCTAAATGAGTTGTGTTTATATTTAACTAATATACTGAAACATAGCAAGGCGTTTGTAACAAATATTTTATTGTAGTACATACTGGATTTATTGTATACATTCTAAGAAATTAAGTCAGGTTATCTATGAGTTTTTATAAGACTTGAAGTTTCATTTTTATAAAGTTTGATAAGATGTTCTGGTACACCATAATTCATAAATTATTGTAAAAAAGAACACACCAGAGCTAAGGATAAACAGGAGGAAAACAAATCACTTTGAAGAAGAAAGCTGAAGTGATTTACATATATATATAGTAAGGTTTCTGAAACAGAATCTCCTAAATGTTTGATAGATCAAAGTATCAAAAAGTTTAGAAAAAACAAATTACAAAGTTGAATGATGAAATATAAGAAACAAATCGTGTATTAAATGTGGAAGAAACCAGGTCCAATAACATATAGACCTTATTTTAAGTTAAATTTGGAAGAACATTCATAGAAGTAATATGTTTGATTTGGCATTGGTTTCAGAAGGCTTGAAATTCTATTTTATCGAGAACAAATGTTATCTTGCTAGTAACTGAGCTGCCTGCTGTTTCCTTTGTCATAGCTTTTGTCAGCCTGAAAAGTATGTCTTACAAGAAAAAAATTAATATTTAACCAGCAAAAATTTCTGTATGATTTGTTTCTTGTTGCTTTGACTATATATGTTAATATATATATTAAGCGTCAAAATCTCTGTATGATTTGATCTCTGGTGTTTCTACCACAGCATATTTTTCCCGTAATTATTTATACTTTTAGCCAATTATGAAGCAACTATTAACTTAGAATATTTTTAAAACATAGATATTTAATGAATCAGAAAAATAACTGAAATTTGGAAAACATGTAAAATCCTAACTTCTGAGCAGCTTCCCTTTTCATTCTTCTATAAGAATAAAATCAAATAAGTAGTTTAAAAATACACAGTATTAAATAGTTTAAAATAGGCAGTGACTTTTATTTTTAAGTGAAAATTGAAAATCAGAAGTAATTATCCAACGTTCTTTTTGTGTCAATGTTTCCTGCTAAATATACGGAGACAAAGAATAATCGAAGTGAACTCAGACTTTGAAGGAAGTAGACATTATAAGTTTATTAGGAAAAATACCCGAGATATGAAAGCTCAAAAACAGTTGGTTCTCGGCTATGAACTTAAATGCTAAAAGCTCGCGCATATGATGTAGAAACGTTCAGAAAACAGTTTTTTTTTTCCTTTTTGCAGGAGATGTCGCGAATACGACACGAATACTATCTCTACAGATACAGAAATAAGTTTTATGTACATAAGATGACTTTATTTTTCGAAATTTCTTATAGCATCGCTGAAACACATCTTCCAGTAACTAAGATCTTTAATTAATAAATGTAAATGTTTATCCTTAACCTTCTCCTAGCTACTTGTGTCATAGTTGACTCATCCTTTAGGGTGTTAGAATCATCCTATTGCATTAATTTAAACACTATGACACATATAATACCCAAGATAACGATAACATTACCCAACGCAACAAATATAGCTTATTATAGCTAATTTGTAATCACTTGCTTTCGGATTAAAGTCTTTTAAATTACTTAGCATTGTCAATGATATAAGATTAGAAATGATCATGTATTGACTACAGGTTTTAAATAGTCTTTACTATAACGTGTTTTCAATTAATTATGTGCTTTTGATCCACATGTATCAACTTATTTCTGTGTTCAATCTTTGAAGCTTGTTTAACCAAGTTTAGTTGCAGCGTTATTTCAAGTTGACATGAATTCGCTCCTGGTAAATGACATTACCTAACTAATCAACTTTAATCACTCCTGGTACACAACGCTTATAATTACTTCTAGTTCGTAAAATTGTCCGATCAACTTTATTTATTTCAGATATGCAACATTCCTTAGCAGGTTAACATTAGTCGCTAAAGATAAGCCTTTCAGAAGGCTTATAATGTTTGTAATAGAATAAATTTATTCAGATGGCCTGATGTTTCTAATAGAATCAGTAGCTTTCAGAAAACATATGTTTATAAATAGAGAGTGGTACAAAATTATTTTTCTCATTTTAAAATTTAACAATCAAATAACTATAGAAATATAACCATGCAGTTTTCAACATCTTGTAAACCAGCCCAAACAGTTTTTATTTTCGTGTTTTCTTTTGTTTTTCACTTCAACGAGTAATTTTACCCAATAAAATAGCCACTATGCTAAAAACGTCTCAATGCGTCTTTTGGCTTGAATGTTGGGCCAATTCCGTGGCTTCCACGTTTGCCTGACATCTGTCCGTTAGACTTGCTTCTTTTGGATTATGTTAAGGACATCGTGTATCGCAGACCTATAGCAAACGGGGCTAAAGATCAGGATAACAGCTTTCATAGTGAACGTGAAATCAAATCAAATATAACTTGGACGTCCTGAAAGCTATTAATAATGCACTCGCATAAGTCTACTGACATGTTTATAAAAAACTTGGCTACAAGATGTTGAAAACTCCGTGTTTGTATTTCTTTGGCCATTTAATTATTAAAGTTTACAATAGGAAAGATAATTTTGAGCTACCCTCTATAACAATATCTTTTCATAAAGGCTAATGATTCTAATTATGATTATTTATTTTCTGTATAAGTTATAATGTGTCATTTCATCGTTGGTACCTCACATAAACTGATGAATAAGGGAATATAACTTCGTCATTGTGAAGACTATTAGTTTGGAGACTTTCTATTCAGTATCAACGTCTTGAAATTAAAGACTATTATATCATGAATTATCTAGATGAAATTACCTCAGATTATTCAGATGGAAATAAAACTAGAAAGCAAAGTGAGGACAATGTTAGATATGTATTGCTCTGCAATATTGGAATGAGCTAGAAAACAATACATATATGAAATTTGAATTTTAATGTTTGACAACTTTTGTACACATGTCATCTCCAGATTATAGTCTCATGGTAACTGACGAAGAAACCATCAACACCTACAGGTCTCCCAGTACCTCCCCTGTTTCTTCACGTTATATTTTGTCCTCGCCCAGTTCATCTTCTTCTCAACCTTCGGGAAGTAAGCAGAAGTAAGTGATTGGAATGTTTTAGTTATGACGTTATAGGTGGTGAGCCAGTTGAAATGACATGTATTTAGACAAACTGTTAAGCACATTTGTGTTCAAACCAGGAAACAAAAGCAATTTCTAAATGCATAAATATCTGTTAATAAGCTCTGTCCTTTATCTTGAAGTTATAAGAATGACGTCATTTTAACATAAGGTAAACTTCTTGTTACAAGTTAAACTGTTGAACTACCGAATTTAAATAAAGTAATGACAAAACTAAGTTCAATCAGTGCCCTGCTAAAAGGTAAATAAAACACTTCAGTTTTCTGGGTTTTTATAAATAGGTCGCTTAGCGTTTTGAATACTTGAATCGAACACCACTCTGAATGCTTGCCAAAGTTGAATTATCGGAACATATCTTTCTTTTGGTTATTAACTTTGTGCTGTTTAATGTAAAACATATTAGTAATTAATATCATTATCTACAGAGATCTGAGTCAGATGTTTGTGCACCTTATTGTGAGGGTGTGGAAAATTACATTCTGGGTACTAGTAAACTAATGTATACTCAATATTAAAGGACAATTACATTCAGTTAATGTCATATAATAATTCAAAGTAAGATTAAAAAGAAATATTGGCTAAATAACAATATCTCACATAATACTTCAAGTACTGAGGAACATTTCGAGTCTCACACCTTCCGTGGATCCAATCTGCATTACGTTGAAATATTCGTGGGTCGCGATGCGGTCTTTCCAACAAACATAGATGTAATACATTGGCTACATATTTACTAAAACTCGATTTGAAGAAAATAAAAATAAATTATCTGGCGTATCAAACATACATACTTATTTAATAATGTTCTGTTTTGTTGCGTTGGCTTTCTTTCTTTAGAACGAAGCCACGTTAGACCATCTGATGTGTCTACCGCGGGGAATCGTACCCGGATTTTAACGTTGTAAGTCCATAGACTTACTTCTTTCCCACTATTTCAGTGAGAATAATACTTTTCGTTTTCACATAAACCCCCAAGTAAACTTCTAGTCACTTATAGGTTAAGCATTTATGTAAGTGCATTGAGTACCTGGTTTAAAAAAATTAAAATAACTCTTAAATATATAGGCAATAATTAATAATAATAAGGTATAAAGAAAGTGGTTATGCTTCAATCCTGTGCCGATGGATTGGAATTATGGACAATGTAATGCTAGCTGGACTGCGCACTTACAAACGTGCTGCGATAGGATTCTACAATTGTAGAGAGGATATATTACGATTTGGCCGTTGTTAAACTCCTCCTCTTGCGTTTAATTAAATAAACACAAAGTTTGAACAAGATAAAGCATTAGTTTGCTTTCAGCCTTGTAGACGTACTAAAACACGAATTTTGTACATACAGTATGTTGAAATCGATTCCCAACTTGTAGACTTCCACTGAATTGAGTCTTGTAATTTCTTCTAAGAGATGGCCTAGCGCGTTAAGGCGTGCGCTTCGTAATCTGAGGGTCGCGCCCGAGTCGCGACAAACATGCTCGCCCTCCCAGCCGTGGGGGCGTTATAATGTTACGGTCAATCCCACTATTCGTTGGTAAAAGAGTAGCCCAAGAGTTGGCGGTGGGTGGTGATGACTAGCTGCCTTCCCTTTAGTCTTACACTACTAAATTAGGGACGGCTAGCACAGATAGCCCTCGAGTAGCTTTGTGCAAAATTCCAAAACAAACAAACAAACAAACAATCTTCTTGATTTGAACACAAGCGGTGAATGAACGACAAAATTTAAAGTTTTAAAAACAATATATAGATGCGGAATGTTTGAATTTATTACACAACTAGCAATCTTGAAAACAGGCAACCTTAACAACCTTTGTAACTTCTTAAATGTATGAGTTTATTTTTTAGCAAGATCATTATAATTTATTTAGTACATTAGATCTAGACCAAGTTCGTGTGATGCCCCACGAATTTTCTGTTTCTGTTAATTTTGTTTCGTGTAAATCACCATTTCTGGTTAAGACAAATGATTAAAAACTCATCTGACACGACATTAGCGTAGTTAGTTAAATATACAAAGAAGTATTTAAGAATATTCTAACACTAATAAGAAAATACCATGTTTCAGAGTTCTAAGTTGCATTCACTTAGGTGGGAGGAGAGAAAGATTGTAATTTTTCTTTAAAAAAGATATGAACTCGAAAGTCTTTACTGTACTTGCTATATAAATGCGAATTTGTAGGAATCATAAATTCCAAAATAAAATAAAAAATGCTTTTGATATTATCAGGGGAGAACAATCACGAACAGGATTAGCCAAGCTGGCTCGATTCTTAACTTCGAAAGAGAGAACACCAGGTACGAAGACAAGTGACCTGTCCCCTTCAGAGGTGTAAGTATTATAACAGTGTTGTTTAAGCACTTAACACTTAAAATTTTAATATTTAAAACTGTAACTCTACCTCTGTACAAGTGTTTCCACTGCAGAGCACTACCGCTGTACTGTATAGTCCCCATCTTTGTTAAGAAAACGTTTCAGGTTATCTTTTATTTTATCATTGTTATTGATTTCATTTTATAACACCATTTTATTTTATTAATAGCTGCATTTGTATTTAATTTTCTAGCTAGTTGAGTTTAACAATAAAGGTTGAATTCCAGGACGTGTTTTGCTTGGAACAAAGGAGCATCTTCTGTGCGGAGAGCCAATAGCATTGATAGTATAATAGAGCTTTCTTGCGGCACTCAGATTATTGAAGTTTCGGAAGCTTCAGATACTGCCTCTATGATCTCTACATTGGATACAATCAACACGGACACAACCAGTGACACCCTCACTGTTCCGAATAATAAAGCAATTCCTCTGTCCCCCAGCGTCCCCTCCAAACTGGAAACTCACAAGAAAGGGAATATACCATCTTCCCCTAGCATTCCGAATCGTCTTGCAAAAGGAATTACAGGTGAGATACATAGACTGCCTTAGAAATATTTAATTACAAACCGTATACATTTTCTAAAACAGAATTTTCAGTTAATAAAGAAAAAACTTGTATGTCAACTAAAAGGCAAGTATTTTAGTGTTCAGTTGAAAATCTTGAAATACGACGCCAGAAGATCTACATTTGTGCTAAATGAAATTTTGATACAAAAAAAATATTTGCAAGTCTGTAATTCTCATAACGTAGCTGAGGTATTTATTAGAATTATTATAGTTTTAATATGTATCGTAAAATGTTTTATCTAATTTCGGACGAATAATATATCTGTACTTTCTATTACTTAATCACATTAATCGGTATTAACTTATGTTATAGAGAATATGTAAAACATCAATATGAACATAATTCTCTGTTTCTAGAAAATATGAAATTTATGATATAAAGCTTATTGCTGTCTCGTCGTAATCTTCTAGTGTTATTCTATTGAACCAAGAACAGCGAATTAATCATCCCACGATTTAATATTAAGATCAATAACACTGTGCTTAGGTTATACGTTGTTATTAGCTGCAAAAGCACATTCCTTTAACTTACGAAATGAAATATTGCACCTTCTTGTATTACTGATATTATGTTTTAGTAACCATTAAATTTAAGAAATACTTTACCTTCAGTGGTGACCTAAATTACTGCAGCGCATAAGTTGGTTCAGAAATACTTAAACTGCAAATAAGTACTTTAACGGCTGTTATACGTTAAAACTGTTAAAACTGAGAAGATACAATCTCTCCTTATTTTTGATACTGAAATGTTTTAATACTTTCTTAAGTTACACAAGATTCAAAATGATTTTTTGAGTGTTTTGAAAAGATTCGGGTTAGTGGATGCCACCTCGCAATGCAATGTAAAGAAAGGCATTAACTCAGGTTATCTTTTCATCATGAAGATGAAGATATAAGGGTTTTCATGAAAAGTAACCTTTTATATATCAGATCCACTACAGCAGTGGTTAAAATAAAACATCATTTCAGTTCAGTTTTAAATATTACAATAAAGCGGCATCTTTAAAAAACGGAAGGTAAGATATCTCGATTTCATCTAAAAATAATAGCATATTGAGCGTTTGCTCAGTTTGTTGTAAAAATACAGGGTAACAGTGGAGTAGATTGAGTTACGTTTTTTTTTTGTGCTATTTACCGATTTAAACATTTTTTATTACTAAGCTGTTGTCATTGTGTGTTTGTTTTATATTTCGCGCAAAGCTACACGAGAGCTATCTGCGTTAGTTCTCCCTAATTTATCAATGTAAGACTAGAGGGAAGGGAGATAGTCATCACCACTCACCGCCAACTATTGGGCTACATTTTTTACCAACGAATAGTGAGATTGACCGTCACATTATAACCCCCCCGGCTGAAAGGGCAAGCATGTTTGGTGTGACGAGGATTTGAACCCGTAACCCTCAGATTACGAGTCGAGCGCCCTAACCACCTGGCCATGCCGGGCTGTTTGTTATTAAGCACAGAGCTGTACAAAGGGTATATGTACTGTGCCAACACTGGGTATCGAAACCCGAATTTTAGTGATATAAGTCCGCAAACATATTGCTATGCCACTGCGTGGGTCTTATTTCATCGATGTTGGAAATTTTTGCTAATAAACAGAAATAAACAAGGTAAAAGTGAATTTTATCAGATCTTTGCCATGGGTTGTTAGTAATTTTTCCAGTTATTGTTAAGACTGCGGATAAATAACTAGTGAAATATTTAACCTAACTTTATATACAGGTGATTAATTATATCATTATTTAACCTAATGGAATAAATAGGAATTTCATCTTTTATTCAACGTTTAATTAAACAGATCAAATTGTACATTAACCATTTATATATCAGTTTGTAAAAAACAAAAAACACATCGTTCCTTTAATCAAATTGATATTTATAATAAACATAACACGTAGATAAAGGAACATTCCATTAATTTTGTTGTCATTGGAAAGCTCGCCCGCTTGTCTCTGTTTTTGCGTACTAGATTTTGGTTATTATATGTGGTGTTGTATCATAAATGTTTTACTCTAGAATATACACGTACGAATAATATTATCTCATGCTTTAACCAATGCACCGTATTTAAAATTTATAGACCAAAACAATATCATAACTATCAATTTCTACAATAATTCCCTTAGGTTAGTCATTTTTTTCTTTCATTCTCACATAAGAATCTTGGTAATATATTTTTGCCATGGAAACCTGAAACATTTAGAGTCGGCATGTTCTCTCTCGGGATGCTTTATCAGCTGACTGCTGTTTCAGGACATTCTTAAGTGAAGGGATACATAAAGAGAAAATACTTTCATTGATTTTACCTATTGTTATCATCTTCAACTCCTTTATATGTTTTTTTATATGTTTTGCCTTTTGCCCCCAAATTTTTATTTTGTGAAGAACACTGTGTGAAATCGTAGAGAAAGAAACCACAGATAGAATTACTAAAAAAACATTGTCAATTACACAGTTCTCACTGCAGCGTGTAAAAACATTAAATAAACATTATTTTCGTGTACATGTTATACTGATGTTGTTAAACCTACTGTACTTCTACTATAGCTTTTGTTTTAAAAACAAAAGTGGCTTCTTATGGAATTGAATTGTGCTTAAAAGCTGGAATTATTCTGAAAAAGAAAAAAGACACATTTGCAAAGAAATATTCAATATTTATACTTTGAAAATCGGTTACATGCAAACCAAACATTTATGAAACATCTATAAGGAAGAAATATTGACATACTTCGTACTGCCACACCTGCTATACAGCAGTTACGTTGTAGATCCCCAGTTGTGATCAAATTCTACCATGTGCATAACACTAGCATCTACATAATAGTTATATTGTTGAAAACTCATATAAGATTACAACAAAAAATCACTTACTCCTTGGATTTTTTAAAATAATTTAAATACAATAAGTTATTGAAAACTTTATTCAACTTATAGTTTCTAACTTAAAATATTGCAGCCACTCTCAACAAGCTTATAATTGATTCGTAATAGTGAATGTAAATGCGAAGATGTGAAAATTTTGTGAATGTTGAATAGGAGTTAAGTAGCAAAGTTTCTTTTCGAATATTATTCTTGATTATATTGAACAAGAATTTATTTAATAACAAAACAGTGAACAGTTAAAGAAAATACGTAAGTTCAAACTCGACTTTGTTTTGAATTTCGAGCAAAGTTACACGAGGGCTATCTGCGCTAGCCGTTCCGAACTTATCAGTAAAAAACTAGAGGGAAGGTAGCTAGTCATTACTATCTACCGTCAATTCTTGGGCTACTCTTTTACCAACAAATAGGGAAATTGACCGTCAAATTATAACACCCCACGACTGAAAGGGTGAGCACATTTGGTATAACGGGGATTCAAACTCTCCACCCTCAGATTGCAAGTCAAGCGCCCTAACCATAGAGGAACACCAGACTTTGTCATTTATTACATTTCTAATTACCTTTTGTTCGCAATTGGAAAAAAAATTAATCTAAGCATGTTGTTTAACTCTCTGCCTACGTATGACTTAGATTACGTTTCTTATTTTCTAGTTTTGAATTATTATTAAAATAGTTAACTTCTTCATTTCTTACATTTTTTGCAGCACGGGGTCCGTAGAAATTTTTCAAGAAGGGAGGGCAAACTCGAAATCGGGGGTTGATGGATCCATCTTAAAATTTTTGATATTACAATCGCGAGAATGAAGAAGCTCCCACAGCCAGAATTGATGTGTTCAATTATCTTAAGATTAAATTAAGGTATACTGCAGACTTGCAGCTATATATACACTCCATATTAATACCATTTGGTCAGCCCAGACCATGCTGTCTCACGGGATATCTGCAAGACTGCGTAAGTCTCTCTGATGACACGAGTGAGAACTACCATGTCCAGTATTCAAGAAGTTGCCCTAGTACAGACGTTTTTTTAATATTTAGCTACAGGGTATATTTTAAGTAAAGCTGCTGACAAACCTGGCAACATTTATTACAATTTAAAATTAAATATAATAATTAGTTAGAAACTGTGAAGTGAATAAAAACCTGTAAATTCATATATATATATATATGCTGAATAAATTAAAGAAATAATTATTTTTAAGGGAAGCAAGTGCCTCTTTATGAACGCCTATGTCTACATGTAGAAGTTCTGAAGATATTGTTACTTAAATTCTTATCCAACAACTCAGAAGGAAAGTAAGCTGCAAAGATTTTTATTGAAGCTTGAGTAAAATAAATATTACAGAAGGTTTATAGTAACATAAATTGTGGAAACACACCAATTGTATATAACATTAGTAAAGCAAATAATCCAGTTAGACCTATTGTTTCCAGCATTAAATGGATCGAGTGTGATCTAGTGGTTCGCGTGTTTAGCTAGTGAATTCAAGGGTTACTATCTTGAACAATAACAAATAAAACTGTATAATTAGACTTTTATCTTCATCTACAAGTGGCCTGATATTTAGCTTGCTCGAACTGTGAATCAGAAGATTACTAGTTCGCGATTTAATGCTGATAAAACTCACTCTATATTTTGGGGCCTTAAATGCACTATAATAGCGATGGTCAAGCTCTATTATTCCGTCCAGACATAGTAGCCCAAAAGTTGTTGGTGGGCACTGTTCAGCAGTTGCATTTCCTTTTACTGTCAATTCAACATTATAAACGACTATGCGCAAAAACATTTTGTATAGCTTTACGCAAAACGCTGAAACAAAAAACCAACATTAATAAACCAAGTTAACCAATAATACCTCTTGTTATCTATATTATTAAACCAACCTGTCCAATCAGACGTATTGTTCTCTAATACTAACAAGCCAAATTGTTCAATCTGGCCTAGCCTTTCAAATGCAACACAATTAGGTTCTTGTTTGTTTTAAAGAATTGAGTTACAAAATGGGCTATTCGTACATTTCGATTTTAGACTTATAAGTACTCAGATTTATCCACTAGGCCGCCGGAAACAATTAGTTCATTAAATAAAAATATAGAACTTTTTATAGCACATTCTTCTCATCACTTGATTGTGTAGAAAACGTATGTTTGGAATTTTCGATATTAGAAAAGTCTAATGCTTTGTTTAGAAATAATTAGTTCTGTTGGAGTGTATTGCGCTTTTATCCTAAGAAAATTGTGTAAGTAGATAAACTTTTGCTCTTCGCTGTTAAATACAAATATGATTTCTTGCAGAATGCGTTAAATTTCTATAGGTTTATGTGGAATTAAGCACAAATCCACAGATTAGGCTATTTGTGCTCTTCTCACCACGGATATAGAAATCCGGTTTCTTGCGTTATGAGTCCGCAGACATCCTGGTGTGTCACTGAGTAGTGTTTTAGGTTAGAGGAACAGTTGAAGGTCGTAGTGAAGTTACGAAATGAAACGTTGCTTATGGAAGCTATAATAATACTATAAAGTAACCGGCGAATTACGAAAGTCACAAATGTGACGTCACAAGGTAATACGTGACTTCTAAACAACGTGATGATGTAACAAAATAATGAGTGACTTATGAATATCACAGTGATATCACAAAGTAATTTGTGACCCATGAACTGCTTTTAGTGGACACTTTTAATGAAACAGACTATAGTATATTTGTTGATATATATTTTTTTTAAATGTGACGTTCTTCTATGAAATTCTTTCAAAACAATTTACTTGTGATAAAGTAAAGTGAAATTGTGTAAACCTGTTTGTAACAAAAGTAGGACATATTTGGTTATTCGCCTGATTTTTCAAAGCGTCAGTTATGGATAATTAACAATTACTACAATAGTGTTGAAATAACGGAGTAATCTCTTGGTTGTAATTATATACACATTCTTTGAGTAAAACTCATTGAATGATAAGTTAGACACCGGCTAGGTACCTTAAATTACATTACACGTGCAGCAATTTCTCTCGCTAGTAATTTTAATTTAGGATAGCGCAAAGTACTCCTTCCGAATACAGAATCTAATCCACTAACAAAACTAAAATTGTTCGTGAATAATTTATTCCATCAAATAAGATAATATTTTTTTATTCACAGCTGCACATAGTACAGAATTTCCATGGTTGACATAAACAGGCGATAACAATGTTTTGACAAGTCAGGACATACCATACATCATTGAGTAATGACACAAGTAAATCAAAACACGTCACATGTCAGTAGATAGTGTAACAAGTATTCAGGACACATCATACATCAACAGATACGGTAACAAGTAAATAACATAAATAAACGCAGTACTGAATTGTGCATCAATTTGCAGAATCGACCAAATCAATGCCGCTTGTCTTCAATGGATTGTGTTCCGTGTACGCTGGACTCAGCAGATAGTCCGATGTGGTTTTGCTATAAGAAGACACAGATACAGACTGTCCGGTGTATTTTCTCACAGTCTTTTTCTTGATTTTTTTTACTGTTTCTCAATTTCTGTCTTCACTTTTTCTGCCTGCCCGGTATTAATTATAATCCTCTATTTAGAACACATAAAAAATAATTATTTTTTCTTCATTTGAAATTTCAGGTGTAAGTTTGTTTGTTTGTTGTGAAATGTAAAGCTACACACCATAAGCTCTCATACGTACCATTAACCCACTGGGGGCCCGGCATGGCTAGGTGGGTTAAGGTGTTCGACTCGTAATCTGTGGGTCGCGGGTTCGAATCCCCGTCGCACCAAACATGCTCGCCCTTTCAGCCGTGGGGGCGTTATATGTGACGGTCAATCCCATTATTTGTTGGTAAAAAAATAGCCCAAGAGTTGGCGGTGGGTGGTGATGACTAGCTGCCTTCCCTCCAGTCTTACACTGCTAAATTAGGGACGGCTAGCGCAGACAGCCCTCGAGTAGCTTTGAGCTCAATTAAAACAAAAACAAACAAAACCCACTGGGGCTGATATTATTGTAAAAGTATAATCGTACCCTATATTAATATTCCGTATTTCTAGTTATTGGTAAATTGTTTAGTTGAATTCGAATAAAAACTATAAAAAAGATGTGTTTGTTCAAAAACCTTCAAGTACAGAACGAAACCTTCTTCACAAAATAACACTAGTCTCAAATTCAGGGGTTTTAATTTCATAAAGAATTATGAGATAACATGTTCTGACTCCAGGTGTTCCCTGTAGTTAATAGAAGGTTAATAGTCCAATTGCGTAGCTTTGCGCTAAGACGAAACAAACAAACTTCACGTGCTCTAAACCAATGCCATTATTTTGCGCACACATACGTATTTTTAGTATGGGTTTTTTGAATACTTTAAAATAGATTATCTACAACTGCATGAAAGAAATGCTTTATTTTGCAACTTTCTACACAGAATAAAGTCCTTTTAAGTCTCTGTTATAAATGGTCGACAAAACAACAAATAGGTGTTCTGTTAAAAATACATTTATAATAAATGTATGAATCCTAAAAGTGTTCTTATAAAACGGCAAATCCATTTTCCTCTTCGCAACTAGAAAGTTTATCTTTTAACGTTTCCTTTATCAATTTCGTCACATGTTGGTTATAAAACTTCCAGGGGAATGAACACTTTACAACAGTTTGCTGTACACATTCTTTGGTGGATATATGGATTAGAAATAATATTTTCTCTTAAACCTGTTATTATGTATTTCGTAAAAAACACATTCAAACAGTATAAAATGTGTTATGGATATAATGGCATTAAATAGATGTACAACAAAAGCAACAATTTCTTCGACTTAAGTAGCTGAACACACGTACATCACAAAAGAAAACTATGAAAATATCTTTTCTGATACACATTGTTTTTTTCAATATTTGATGCATTATTATTAGGTTCTCTCATACTATTAGTTAATGTAAGAAAATTGTGCTTTGAGAGAAGAAAAACGAAATGCCTTTATCAAATAAATTGGATTTGAGCTTTGCCAAATAATTTTTATTTATGGAAAAAAAAATCGATTTAACAAACCTTTATTGAACACATTCAGATCTACTAAACATGGCAACTGCCAGGCTTGTAAAGTTTTTTGTTATCCAGTTGACGGCACATCCATATTTTAGGACATTATGATTTCTCTCTCAAACGTATTTAGTTTAATATAGAATAAAGTTTTCAGTAAATATTAGGTGCAAAAAAATGCCCAGAAAAACATTTCATTCGAAACATATTGTATATCATGGTGTCGAAACATTTGAGACCAATTTATTGTAAAACACATTACCCGACCAAAATTTTTCACTCAATGTTTTATGTAAGACACTAAGCCAAAATGCGTGGTCGATATTTTACACGCAGACAGGTCTCAGACACGGCTTATTTTAAAATATCCAGCCAAAATGTACCAGAACAAATAAATACAGGGCAAGACATGTCAAACGAGATTTAGTGTAAAATATATGTTCTGAATGTATTTTGAATTTCCCGCAAAGCTACTCGAGGGCTGTCTGCGCTAGCCATCCCTAATTTAGCAGTGTAAGATTAGAGGAAAGGTAGCTAGTCATCACCACCCACCGCCAACTCTTGGGCTACTCTTTTTCCAACGAATAGTGGGATCGATCGTCACATTATAACGAGGGGTATTCGAACCCGCGACCCTCAGATTACGAGTAGAACGCCTTAACCCACCTGGCCATGTTGAGCCGTTCTGCATGAAACGTTTCACTTGAGATACTGTCACAAGTATCATTAGACCTATAAACTTGGTTATCATAGTTTATTATAAAACATATCACTGGGGCTAATCCTCTTCATCAATTTAGTTGTCATTTAGGAATCGTATAGCGTGTAAACAATACAACGTTTTCGTCATAGTATAAACAAAAAAATAATTTCACTGATATGAATCCCAGTCTGTTTTTCCTATCTTTCATTTAATAAAATGTAATAAATTAAAAACAAGAAGGTCAGGGTTTATAAGAAATAATAAAAATCTACTTATTTTTAGTCATGTCTTAACCCTGTTTCATTTTTCCATTTTTCTTTTTTTTTATTGTAATTATGTTGGATATAATTGTACTAGTGCTTTTTCATATATTAAGGAAAATCTAAACACTAGTGTATGCGTGTGTTCCCACTTTCTTATGACTTTCTCTATTGTTATCTATTTCATGTTATTGATAAGCTACGGCTAACCTTTTGAACTGTATTCTTCAATATGATATTGAATTGAATTTTAATCTTCGGTTGTTGATGACATAGGCTCTGTTTACTAATGAGATTTCAAGTAGCATATCCGCCTGCGTGGGAGATTAAGAACTAATCCACCCTTTCAAGATTTGGTTTTAATAATAGTAACATCACAAAAACAAATGTGAAGATTATGATGAAATATATATACATTTTTATAAGCAATTTCGTATTTGGTAAATTATTGTGATACGTTCAATACTTGAAAGATTAAAATTGAAATCCAGAAAAGTATCCATTGAGATATATATACAGTCATATGAATTAAATTTCAAATGAAATTTGTAACTAGGTTAGCATTGGATTGTACATCCGTTTATTAATGTTACATTTAAAGTTCGTATAAAAAGAGAAGACATTATAGATTTATCATACGTCACACGTTTATACTGCACACATCCAAGGTTTGTCATGTGTCACACGTTTAGACCTTACACCTCCAAGGTTTGTCATGTGTTACACGTTTAGACCTTACACCTCCAAGGTTTGATGAATTATAGAAAGAGCTTCTTGACCTCTAAAATATTTTTATTTACAGATAAATAATTAAACATCTTTAAAAAAACTGTTTTAAAACCATTTCGTTTCGCTTGATGTATTGAGCGTCATCAGATGAAACATTTTTGAATGAAAGCAAACAACATTTCGAAAATGTCACGCTTTACAATATTAATAATAATACTGTGTCATAATCAAACTGGCAAATAGTACCTCGGCAATGTAAACTTACAATACACACAATTCTACATTGTTTTTTGAAAAAGAGAGCTTCTTTCATTTTTCTATGATTTATATTGTTTTATTTGATTATGTTTAATCGTGCTTACGCATATTCTTGATATTGTTTAAAACTGTAAGTGATTTTGGTTAGTTTATTCGATGAAAAAGTTCTCACAGTTTTCTTGTTAAATTTTATACATCGGTCCTGTTTAGCCTTCCATAAAACCGGTTTTCGATACCCGTAGTGGTAATTCTGTGCTTAGCGGATAAACAAACCTGATGAGTTGTCGTCAACATTTTGTAATGACAGTTTGGTTTGAATTTCGCGAAAAGCTTCTCGAGGGCTATCTGCGTTTGCCGTACCTAATTTAACAGTATAAGACTAGAGAAAAGGCAGCTAGTTATTACCACCCATCGCCAACTCTTGGGCTACTCTTTTACCAACGAATAGTGGGATTGATCGTCACATTATAACGCCCCACGGCTGAAAGGGCGAGCATGTTTGCTATGACGGGGATTCGAACTCGCGAGCCTTGAACTACGAGTCGAGTACCTTAACCACTTGGTCATTTCGGGCTCGCACTAACAGAAACTAACCAAAATTTCCCTTGTAGGAAAGGATATTTCACGCTCTTTAACCGTTTTTGGTCACAGTTTGTGGGTAGAATGTGAAGGTTTAGAAATGTGCTGCAACACACGATAGAGGGACGAGTTTTCTGTATTTGTAACTCGTCGACCTGTAATTAATTTTTCAGGGACGATTGATTATTTGTTTGTTGTTGAGCAAAAAAACTACACAATGAGTTGTCTGTGTTGTGTTCATCACATATATCAAAATCCGGTTTTTAGTGTTATAAGCGCTGAGAATTACCGCTGACCCACTACGGGGTGGAGGTTCTTAAGGCTGGACGAAGTTTATTTAACGTTATGAAAAAAATACTTATTTTATCATATAAAGTGTAATATTAACATGTGTTTTCTAAGTTAAAAAATTCCGTTCAAAACAAGAAACATTTTTACACGTAAGAAAAAAGAAAGGAGTCTTAATGTCTCCTATCTTTCATTGTATTTACAATCGTGGAAGGAATTCCAATAGAATTAAACCCTAAGATTGGATTCTTGCAAAAAGCCAAAGATGTCATATGTCATTCGCTCAACATTGACAAATTCAATGTTTTTTATACGTTAGACATAGAGAAGAAAGACAATGTGTCATATATATATACATACATATATAACAGTGTCAGTGTTAACAAAATTAAGGTGTTTTATATGTTAGGTACAGGGAAGAAATATACATTGTCATATATATAAAAGTATCAGAGTTAACAATATCAAGGTGTTTTATATGTTAGAAACAGAGAAGAAATACACATTGTCATATATATGTGTCAGAGTTAACAATATCAAGGTGTTTTATATGTTAGGAACATGGAAGAAATACACATTGTCATATATATAAGTGTCAGAGTTAACAATATCAAGGTGTTTTATATATTAGGAACAGGGAAGAAATACACATTGTCATATGTATAAGTGTCAGAGTTAACAATATCAAGGTGTTTTATATGTTAGAAACAGGGAAGAAATACACATTGTCATAAATATAAGTGTCAGAGTTAACAATATTAAGGTGTTTTATATGTTAGAAACAGGGAAGAAATACACATTGTCATATATATAAGTGTCAGAGTTAACAATATCAAGGTGTTTTATATGTTAGGAACAGGGAAGAAATACACATTGTCACTTATATTACAGTGTCAGAGTAACAAACTTGGGTCTCTTAATTCTACTTCTAAGGTATAAAACACCTTAAGTCTGTCACATTTTAGTCCTAGTGTTGACAGATCCAACCAAAGTTTTTAACATGTTAAAATTACATTTTGTTACGAGTTATTAATTTTATTGAAACAGTATGAAATCAGTAACATGAATGACTTTAATTTTTATTATACGCCACTATAGGGATCCGACAGGGCAGTGTGGACGTATTTTTGGAAAGCCTAGCTCTAGCAAAGGGAGAAAAAAAACGAACAGAAAAAATTAATAAGTTTAATATTGACCTTCAAGGTACGTCGTTTCTTCAACAACCAAAATGTTAATAAAATCATAAGAAAATGCAACTAATTTTATTTAGGAAAGGGTGTTGATTTCCATTTTATACGTGGTAATATAATAAATTTTAATATTCAATATTAAAACAAACCTAAGAATTTACAATACTGATTTCATAAACTCTTCCAGTTACAAGTGTATACACACTTATTGTTTAATTTACTAATCTAAATTTACTAAATCAAAGAGCATATCTGTTTTACTTATTCAAAGTAATTTGTTTAAGAACGTTTTTGATATAGTAAAATTATCATAAAGAAAGAGATTTCTGGTTTTGCGATTACCCTATGCTGATTATATTCTGTGTTAGTTCATCCATCATGACTGTGAACTATCCATGATTTTCTCAAACTTAGAGAAATATTTTTAATTGCATGAGTTGTTTTGGACGTGGTGAAGAGAACATATTTACCGTCCACGTTCTTTGGGCATTTTATACCTGAACCTCGGTTTTGAAACTAATTATTTCCATGCTTTTGTCAATCTGGATTGATTAGATATTTATTAAAATAATTTCCCGCCCTTACAGTCAGCTAGACCCTAGACATCACTGATGTTTTTAAAATACATTTTAATAAAAATGTATTTTCATAAATACATACAAATTACACTACAAAATAAGTAAATAAACTCACGCAGTGCTGTAGTTAATTCCATTAATTACTGATGTCCATACTTTGAGGGTTAATAAGTGGCTGAATTAGGTAAACTCCCTAGTTTCGGTTAGCATTACATATAAATATAATTTAGATTCCACATATGAAGAAAGGTAAGATACTTTTCATATTGAGAAAATGGTATTTAGATAGGAACAACGAACTGAAACTACTAAAATATTACAGTGCTCGTGAGCAGATAGTTCAATAAGAAATTTCTAGATGCAGCTTTTGAAAAGTTATTTTTTATTTTTGTTTAGCTTTATTACAACGTTTCGACAACTCGTGTGGCCATCATTGGTTTACTGTCCATTTAAGCAACTTTTATTTTATAATCTATCTATTACAGGGCAAAACTGCTATATATAAAGTGTAAACTTAGGTTACTTGTGAGACATTGGACTGTCTTTTCTGGATTCAAGTTATCTATTGTGAAATTATTGATGCTACCTTCTGATTAAAACAAACTACATAAATAATGTTCTTACGTTCGTGCTTAAAATGATTAGAATGCACTGTTTCATCGCTTGGGTACTCTCGTAATTAGCGGTTTTAGGTCAACATCTGAAGTTTTACAAAGTTCGACTATCCTAGACTAGTCATATTTCTACGTAATTTGGTAACAAAGCAAACTAATCTTTATGAAAATATAATACTAGCCATAAAAAATAAGAATAGATATATTAAACAACCTACACAATACTGTTAATGAAAGTAACTTTAAAGAAAGACCAGCATATAACTTACAGAACACTAATGGTTTCCTTCATCTATTGTGGATGACATGTTCAATACCGAACTGATCATTGGTATAAACAAGTTACTCAATATACATTAACTTACATATTACTGACTTATCTTAATTAACTGGTTTCGACCTATCTGTCTCTAGTCTTGATCAATTGATTGCATGTTGAAGTTATCATTTAATTAGCTCTTAAAGATTTTCTGCTTTTGTTTCCTTTGGTTATTTTTTTCTGCTTCTTTCGTTTTAAGTAACAAGATAATCTATTTTTAAAATTTTGCACTATAGTCCTCTGTTGATAGATTCTGCCACATAAAACACTTTATTTCTAAAAATTACTTTCTTGTTATAATTATTACAGAAGCCTTCTGGTGCTCATTTAGTGATATCTAAATTAGCTAGCTTTAACAATGAACGTTTATTGGTGTAATGATAAGAGTTAATAGATAGACTTTCATAATAACAAATGTATGTATGAGTACTTTTGTTTTTAAAAACGGACACATTTTCAGTTTTGTAACAAATTCTATAATACTTCAAATTATTTTACCAAAAGACGACACTTATTAAATTAATGTGCATTACGTAACACATTTAATTCTTATGCATTTGAGATACTAAACAAGTATGTAGAAAATAAATGTGTGTGAAATTGGCATGTTCACAAACATATATAACAGATATTTATTTCACTCGCTGCTTATATGCAGTTAGAATAGAATCACAAGGTTCTAATATATGAAACTGCTTTCATATGAATCTGAGTAGTATAACATCTTGCTTGTTTTAATCCCACTTGCCATGAATCCCCTGTAGGTTTATTTGTGGCCGTTGAACATGAGCACGTGGAGCGTGCTCGCGGTATACTGGAAACTACAGATGTCGACGTCAACAGGTAGGTGGGCCAGTGTTTATTATTATATACATGATAAACCAAAAATAAGAAAATTTATTTTCTTCTTTCAGGCTATCCATATGTTTATAAATAATAGTTCAAAATGTGATATCTATCTGTTATTGTTTGTTTTTAATTCACATGTCGTATGGAAGATTTTCCTTCCGCAATGTGGAGAGGTTATTTGTAACTTAATCTAGGTTAAAGACCAGGCATTCGAAATATTTCTCACAATTAGTTTACATATATATATATATATTTATATATTTTTGATTAAGCCGCATTATTTTTCAACTTTAAAAATAAATCACTGATAAAAAAGATGTAATTTATTACCAAAGTATTTATTTATACATATATTTTTGACTATAATGAAACAACTTTTAACAGTTAAAATACAAAAGGATAAGTGCTATCACAAACAAAAGATGTTAAAGATTCAGAGGAAAACGAAAGCAGAAGATCATAGAGCATTCAATATATACAACAACTTGGATAGTAACGCGGAGACCTAAGCCTCGCAACTGGTTCTTACTAACATTTTCATTAACTTTGTTTATTCTCCAAGACCTTTATTTTTCTTACCCATCAATTATTTAGATGCTTTAATTTTCTAATTCCAGGCTTGAATTACTTGCAGTTTATCAGTAAGATTGGCACGCATTGTCACGTATAGGAAATAGTTAGTCGCTGTATTTCACTTTGATTAAAAACACACATAATCATCTAAATAGCCATCACTTCTGGTGTGTAAGGAGTGAATTTCAACTATTTAGCTTTTCGTTTATGATGTTGATGAATTGTGAATTTCTTTAATAATTGAAGCAACAGAGAAAAGTCTGAAAAAATATATAAATATTTTAAGGCAAAAATAACTATTTCTGTTGACACTAAAAAGAGTCTATTCTGGAACAGTATCGACAAGGTCTTGAAGTTGAGATATCTCTTAACGTTACCATTTTTGTTTGTAGTACAATAAAAATACCATATTAAAATGTGTAAAATATTAAAACAATAAAGTTGAATATCATTATTTTCTATTGGAATATATACATTTTAATCACCCTGTAGCATCTACTGCAACACAACGTTTTAAAGTTGTAAAAATCAAAAGGTAAAGTGGACAATTCACTTAAATTACACTGTTTTACTGGAATACTAACTTGTATCTATAAGTTTGGTCTGATTTTCAGGAACTACATTTTTTATTTTAATTTCTAAGAATTTTACTTATCTTTGTTGAATGTCTGCTTTGAAATATTTATTTCTTATACCATTGTAATATAATTTCAAGCAAAAGTACCCGTCCTCAGTGACTTGTTTCATGGACTTTAAAAAGGTTAGTTGTGTTGCACTCTTGGTTCCACTCAGAGCCAAAGCTCTGAACTACTTATACCGCCCACCATGAAAAGTAATTGTTGAACATTTCAGAGATGTCAAGAACCACTCAACATTAATATAAAGTGTATATATATATGTTTATTCTTTAAGTTATATCACATATTGAAATGCGAATGACAGTTTGATTAATTCCTAACAGTTACATGTAGAATGTCCTGCTTGCAAAAGTAAAATTCATATTTGTTCTCCTGTCATTTGAAAAGTGAATGTTGAGGTTTGCGTGGTGCACAGCTTTCCAAACGGAAGACGGATGAATGCTTGACACTCACAACGGTTCGCAATATACAAGATTTATTATATTTTTGCATATAATGTCCAATATGGCTATATCTCTATAGGTGCAACAACTTCATTGTTATACAATTTTAACTCCACTTTATAAGTTTATATAACTTAAATAACTGTTACGAATCTTAAGAGAACAACGGTTCATTCGTTTATGTCAATTTTACTTTTAATTACACTACTTGTTTAAGGTATATTACAGGATCTTTTTACATCTACTGGTAACATTTATGTGCTTTTGCTATGGGAGACAAAATTGTTTTACCTGAATTTACTTCAACAACTTGTTTTTGATCGGCTTCTAGCGATGTTAAATACCACATTGTTTATCAAGATCACATCATGCTTTTATGGACCTAGAGCTTATAAAATGTTACAAAAAATAATTATAGTTTCAAAAGTATATAACTTGTTTAAATATCAGGTCATTATTCTAACCTACATTTCTTTCATTTTTTTTTGTCACAAGAAACAGTATTTAAACAAAGCTGGATACTGAAAAATTATTCTCAGAATTCAATAAAAAGTGGAAATATCCATCCAATTTACTCAAACTACCAATTTTCATGTTATTCAAAGTCTTTGCAAAAGGCAATAGGTGAAGCGGACTCAGCTAATTTTATAAGTACGAAATTTTCTGGTGGCAGAACAAGTCTCGACGTCGTTTATGATGCAATTCATGAAAGTGTTCTCTCTTAATTCGATGAAAACAACAACCCCATCCTAAACTTTAAAATCAAATCGATTTGTCTTAATTTAATAGTTGCTTAGTTTCAGGAATTAACTAAATTTTCTTATACCTTTAGTAAGGAAGATTTCCAAAACTTTGCTTAAAATAAGAATCCAGAGATTTGTGACGTAAAAGAACATCCAAAGTTTGAATGGAAATACATTATTGGCATGTTTATTCAACAAAACTTAAATGGGATTTCATTTCTCAGCATTAATGGAGATGGTTTTAGTACACTGGATATTGCAGTGATGACCAACTGTGTTCCAATGGTGAAACTACTACAGAACTACGGAGGGAAAGAAAGCAAGCAATGTGAGTTGCGTTTCTGTCTTCATGCAAGTTCAGAATTTACGAAGATAGATTAACGATGATACCAGATGCATGGCTTAATTACGTCACCTCTTTAATCAAGAGAGAGCCAAGCTTGTCTTTATTAATAAACCGAAACAGTTTTAGGTAATTAGTTTCATTTTAATTAGAAGATCATTTATTTTTGATTAACACAAGAGTTTATAGAAAACTTTAAAAAGATCTTATATATATTAAGATATATATATAATTTATATATATTAATTATATATATTATATCTATTAATGAAAATATAATTTAGTCGTGATGTGAGTGAGAGTAAATGCGTTAATTACTGGAAAATGTCAGTATGAATGCTGACATTGGAAAACTGAAAGACCAGACTTTTTGATTGGATAATTCAAATTTCATTACCTTATGATTTGGTTATTGAATTGTAATCTTTTATTCAGTTTCTACCAAAGAAAGTCGAACAAGCCAGTTGGTCAGTTTAGTCAATGAAGCTGAACGATGTGAAGAGGATTTATCCAAATACGTCAACAATACGGCGGCTAGCGGCAGCCTTTCTGCAGCTCTTTTAAAGGTTAGGCCTAACTCTTTGTATATATATATATATATATATATATATACAAATGCATTCTTGTGAAACAGAGAGCTCAGTTAGATTAGTCCGAGGTATTATATAACAGAAAAAAAAAAAGGTTTTTATGCGCAAGCTCGAAATGTTGCACTTTCTCTTGTCAGACAGTAACGGCCCGGCATGAGCAGGTGGGTTAAGGCATTCGACTCGTAATCTAAGGGTCGAGGGTTTGCATCTCAGTCGCACCAAACATGCTCGCCCTTTCAGCCGTGGGGCGTTATAATGTGACGGTTAATCCCACTATTCGTTGGTAAAAGAGTAGCCCATGAGTTGGCAGTGGGTGGTGATGACTCGCTGCCTTCCCTCTAATCTTACACTGCTAAATTAGGGACGGCTAGCGCAGATAGCTCTCGAGTAGCTTTGCACGAAATTCAAAAACAAAATTCAACAGACAGTAACTTAACTTTTATTTTTATTATTTTTTGTTTACATAGAAATTACAATGTCAACGATGAGACAAACTTGATGTCTAAAAATTTGCGGTGACACATTTTCCTACTTTACAGACAGATTTACTTCTAAATAAGTTCTACAAATATATATGTAAAAACGGCTCGTTTGGATTGAGAAAATATTTTACGTAGAGGAGCGAACAACGTTTCGACCTTCTTCGGTCATCATCAGGTTCACAAAGAAAGAAAGAGGTAACTGATCGGAAGCTGACCACATGTTTGAAAGGGGTTGTGTAACTGAGTGTCAGAATATAGAGGGCGGTGTTAGATGTTTGAATATATAATTTTATATTATTTATTATTTTTAATATAGGTATAAAGGTGTTCCTTTGTATTGGTTTATTTTGGGTTTAAGTTGTTGTATAAGTAAGGCTTTTTTAATTTTGCTTTTATGTTTGTTTCTTTATTTAGTATTTGAGTGTTTTCTATGGTTATGTTGTGTTTTAAAACATTTGACTTGCAATGTTTGGAAACGTGTGAAGGTGGCTTTTTATGTTCTTTGAATCTGGTTTCCATTTTTCTACTTGTTTATCCAATATAAAAGTCGTGGCAGTTATCACATTGTATTTTATAAATAATGTTGGTGTGGTGTTTGTCACTGTAGTTTTTACATAGTATATACCTCAGTTTTGTGTCTGGTTTTGGAATAAATTTGGTATTAACTGGAATGTCATATTTTGTTACTAGTTTTTGCCAAATGTTGGTTATATTTCTGCTGATGTCGGGAATATATGGTATGCAGCAGTATATGGTTTCGTGATTTTTTGATTCGTTAAATATATTTACTTTTGTTGGTTGATTTTGCTTTCTGTCTAGGTGTGTGCGTATAATGTTTTCTTCGGTTTGTGGAGGAAACTTATTGATGTTGATGAAGTATTGTTTTATTTTGTCTAATTCATCGTTAATTTTATCTCGCGAGCATAGTTTTATGGCTGTGTTTATTTGGTTTCTTAGTATCTTGAGTTTTTGTTTTGTTTCATGTGCTGAGTCCCAAGGAATGTATAGTCCAGTACAGGTGATTTTTCGGTGGATTTCTGTTTTGAATTGTGTGTCGGTTCTTGTAATTTTGAGGTTAAGAAATAATATTTGATTGCTTTTTTCCTGTTCACATGTGAAGTTAATGTTGGGATGTATAGAGTTAATGTGATTGAAAAAATTAAGTATGTGTTCTGTAGATTTGAATCCCGCAACCGTGTCATCTACATATCTGTACCAGCCAAACTTCTCAAGAAAAATTAAAAATTTATATTTTCCAGAAACACCTAAAAACAACATCTTAAACGATTTTTCAAAGAATTTTCTCATAAACCATCAATATAATTTCACAAAACAGAAAGCTAAAAACCAATTTTACAAAAAGAGACATTCATTCCATTAAAAACCTAAAACAAGACAAAAACATAAAAATTCTAAAAGCAGATAAAGGTAACGCTATAGTCATAATGAACACGAATGAATACATCCAAAAAATGAAGAACATTCAATCAGACACGAACAAATTTAAACCAATACACACAAATCTAACGAAGACACACGAAACGCAGCTAAACAAAATACTACTAAAAATGAAAAAAGCAAACACAATTTCACAAACACTTTGTTCCTACCTACGTAAAACCGACTCACGCACACCACAAATATACGGCATCCCCAAACCTCATAAACCATTACGACCAATAATGTCCACATATGAATCGTTTAATTACAATTTTGGTAAATACATAGTATGGACATTCTCCAAATATGTAACATCAGCCAGCTCATTCATCAAAGACTCTTTTAATTTCAAGTCTAATCTAAATCAACTTAATCATAAAGCCTTAATGGCCAGTTTCGATGTTATATCCCTCTTTACAGAAGTTTCAACCACTGAAGCCTGCAAGATAGCCTTAGAACTCTATATCCGAGACCCTAACCCATCTATAGACATTTCCAGCAACCAATTAGCAACCCTTATAGAATTCACCACGATGAAGACAAACTTCATGTTCAACAACCACAACTATATACAAACTTTTATCCTTCATTTAGAGCTGCTAACCAACAAAAGAATAAACAGCAACACTCTCAGTCTGTACGATTATTCATAACTGAATAGTATAATGCATCTCGAAACATGGACCGGATGATCTGTGGCCCCCAGGCACACAAACTACTAGGCTACACTGAACAGAGATTTTTAGGAAAATTATTACATATGAATAGTTTTTTTAATATAACGTCATAGTAGTTGTATTAACATAATAAAATTTTACTGCATCTGAACTTACTTTTCAAAATAAAGTACTTGTATAGAATCAAAATAAATGTAGTTGTAAATATGTAAATTAGTTTTAAAACAAACTTTGTAACTTAAAAGTACAAAAAACCTCTTGGATAAGTTACGTTTACTTGATTTATATCATAAATTATATACTTTTATTACTATTCATTTATTTTGCTTTTAAATGTTTGTTCATTTAGAATAGACTTATGTGAATTTGTCGAGAATATGAAATGTTTTTATGTAATCGTTAGCTCTTTTGTGTGCACATGTGATGGTACTTGATGTCACTGAACTAGCAAGTATAAAGAAGCTTAAGAAAGTTAAGCATCTAAGACTTAACTCTGTAACTTGCTTGCGGCTACGTGGGAACTTTTAAACAAGAAATCGAAACGAATCCGCCCTTACAGCCTTAATACTAATAAGAACTATAAAACTAAAATATAAAAAGAGCATAGAAAGATTCATTGTTTTATAACCTAGAGAGAATTTGTTGTACTTTTAAACAATTTGTGTATACTATCACACTGGCTCAGAGGGTAATGTGTTTACCATCCATATATTGGGTTCACAATGAATCTCTGATCAGAAGATAGTAAAATACTGTTATAGGATGAAGATTCACAATTCAAAAAATAGATATCGGTATTTGATTTGAGAGGCTGCTTATTTGCTCTTTGGTTAAACGGCCAAGTCACAGACTTCTAGAAATCAAATCTAGCCACTCCTAATTTTAAAATACTGACAAGATTGAAGCAGTTAGTCAATAGCGCCTATTGCCTCAAGAAGTTTTTCTGGCTTTTTGAATCGAATTAAGGAATTGACTGACACATTTATAATGCGTTCATAGCTGAAAGTGCGTAGAATGTCCAATAGTCCTGCATGGTATGCTAACCATTCAACTTCGCCCAATTCAGAACTCAAAGACATAACATTTCGAAAAAGAGAGCCTTAAATGTTACCCACAAAAGATAAAAAAAATAAACACACATTCGAATTTATCCAAAAATTCCTCAAAATAAGAAATACAGTTAAAAAAAAAAATCGAGCCCCAAACTGTAGTGTTATAAGCCCTCAAGCTAACAGCTTAGCCACTTAGGAACAATCTAAATAATGCATCAAAATAATGAATTAACCTAAGCCATCTAGCACCTCTACGAAAGACCCATTTTATTTCATTCTACAAATAGAAAAATATAGCATAGATAATATGTTATTGCGCTTTTCTAAAGGTGTTTTGAGGATATTTTTTCATTTTATAGAGTAAGAAAGCTGGTTTATGATTATTGAATGTTTTTTTTTCCTGATTTCTAAAGGAAAAAGAGCGCCAGCTGACGTTGTGGCAGAGACGGCTTAACCTTTTAAAAAGGATGGAAGATGGGTTTAAACGTATAAGTAAGGATACGATTTTCTGCTTTTGATAAAGTTTTCTTTATTGTTCATTTGCCTTGACACTTTCTGAAGCGTATATGATACGCACATTCAACAGTCTTCGCTGAAAATAAAAACATTATTCAATACTTTAAATTTTAAACCAACAACGTTTCACACAATCTGTCATATTAACTGTATATTATTTACTAATAATAGTGATGTAAATTAAAACTAGTATAGAGTATAATATTCGTATATAAACTCTATATTTAATAATCTATTAATAATATAGGGCCTCCGGATATGCCTAAGCACGTGCAGTTAACAGTAGTTGGTACAAGGGCACTTCGCATCAAGATTACCGAGTCTGACACTGCCAATGACGTCTTCAGTATTGTAACTAAATACAAAGGTAAGACAAAACTGTTTAATATGTGGCCTTCAATTTATATGTCAAAGTGCTTGAATTTTTATCACCATTTAACTATACGTGTATTTAATGGTTTGAAAAATACATGTACTGTTTTAGGGTAATTTTTGATAGAGTAACTTGAACGGTTTGGAATCTAACGTTGGAGGATACTTTGTTTCGGCCCAGATAGACAACGTACTATAGAGAATCAACTTTAAATACGTCCAGAGTAATGTATAGCCAAATACAGATATGCGTCACTAGATAAAAAAATTTTTTTTTTTTTTTTTTTGTGGCCGGCATGGCCAAGCGCGTTAAGGCGTGCGACTCGTAATCTGAGGGTCGCGGGTTGGCATCCCCGTCGCGCCAAACATGCTCGCCTTTGCAGCTGTGGGGGCGTTATAATATGACGGTCAATCCCACTATTCGTTGGTAAAAGAGTAGCCCAAGAGTTGGCGGTGGGTGGTGATGACTAGCTGCCTTCCATCTAGTCTTACACTACTAAATTAGGAACGGCTAGCACAGATAGCCCTCGAGTAGCTTTGTGCGAAATTCAAAAATAAACAAACAAATTTTTTGTTCTGCTTTACAGTATTCAATAATGAATAATTAATTGTTAAAAAACACGTACTATCAAGAAGTCTTGATGGAAATGAATAGCAACTCTATAACCCGAGCGCTTTAAAAGGTAAACCTTTCTTTTTTCAGGTCCACCTTTCGAAAGCGCTCGGGTTATAGGGCTTGTATCTATTTCTATCAATGTGAAATAAGATATTCTAACTAGGAATTGATGCATTAAATATACTCAATTTAGTTATACATATATATGAGAAAACAAAAATAAAAATAACACAAATTATTCTCTTTAATACAACACTCCCTCAACGTCGTTCATTTCAAGTTTCTTGTAAAAGTACAAAGCTTTCACGTTGTTTTTAGATTTAACTAATGCTCAAAGAGAAACCACTGTTTTTGATGCAGCTGAGGACAAACTACTTTGAACTGTAACGTGGAGTCAACATTTATGGTGCTTACATTTAATGAAATAGACATTTCTTGAAGTCTGTCGTTATTTATCTTTATACCTTCGCCATAAAAGATGTCTTACCGAAGTTCCTTCAAATTTGATAAATATAATCCTACTTTGTGACAAATAGTTAAGAGACTATTTGAAAATGCAATAAAGAAAACTTTATCGCTGATTTTCTAACGTTTTTCAGAATCTCAAATAAAACAAACATTTCGAAAGTGTTTGCTTCGGATGTAGCTCAAAGTAACACCACGGTTTTTTTCGCTAACCCTTCCTTACTTTTGACCTGAGAGACTAGAGGAAAGGTAGCTAGTTAGGACAGGACCTTCATTTATAGTGCACTCATGACTCAAACGTGTAAATCATGTTTTTGCGTCAAAGGAAGATGAACCATGAATCTTTGAGTTCCCAGTTTGGGCATAGTAGATATTCCATACCCCAGCTCAGATTGTTATAAATTCTGAACATAATTTATAATAACAAAAGAACGTGTCTGTGGATCTGTGCTTGTATGTATGTGACCATTATACCTTCAAGAGCAAAGAGCCTGAAAACCTGAAATTTTGCGTACATATTAAGTGGACTCTGGTGGTGTGTACCTGGATATTACCTTAACCACGTCCACACATACGCGTGTGCATCTTTTTTGAGGAAAGATAGAAAAAAACCACATAGAAAAAAAAGTTGACCACCATAGCTCCGAGAATAAACAAGCTAGAAACCTGAAATGTTGCAACTATATTAAAGGAACCCTGAGGGTGTGCACTTGGGCATTATTATTTATGTTTTTCACGTACGTGCCACATAACAAAGAAGTGGTTCCTTATATTACAAAGATAAATCACAGACAGACATTTACGTGTGTGCTTACACGAGTGTTGGTCTGTGCATGTGTGATCCATAGCCCCAAGAGAAAAGAACCTAGAAAGCTAAAATTTTACGTCCATACTAAATGAACTCTGAGGGGTTTTCACCTGGGTTTTATTACCTATCGTATTCACGTGTGCGTGCGCACATGTGAGTCGCATTTTTTTTAATAAGGCAATCTAGCGAAGAAGTAGTTCCTTACATAACAACTTCTAATATATAGAAAAAGCTAGTGCGTTTTGATAATTAATGGGTTCCAACAGTGGCTTGTATATCATTGTGCATAGCAATAAAAGTATAATCTAATATTGTTGTTAAGAGATAATGTGCTAAAAGTATAAAACGAATTCTGTGAACTAGAAAATTGGAAAAAATCTAATTTAAAGTCTCCTTTAATTAAAAAGGTTTTATTAGTATTTGTTTTTATTATTTAAGTTTAAAATAGAAGGACGAGTCAGAGGGAAGGTTACCTTTACAAACAGGCCACATCCCGTAAAAGAGCAACAAAAGTATATAGATTAGACTTTTATGCTAAAATGAGTTCAAAATACACATACTGACAGTCATCTAGATTGAATCAACGTAATAACCCGTGCAAAGACAGGTATTTTCGCTAGTACAATAATAAGGAACATGATAACTAATGAGAAACATTATAAAATTAAGTAACAGTTGTGAAATTTAAGGAAACCCTAGATCTATCATTATATGGCTGTAATAATATACCTTGGAAATGTATGATGTGACTATGATAATACAATATAACGTTGTTAAACAGTAGACGACAAGGGAAATGCAAGTGATCAGGTACATTATAATATTATTTGAGACTGCATGATCAAATTGTACTTTGGCTTGATAAACACAAAGCTATATAATGTTTTCTGTACTTTATCCATCGCTGAGAGATCGAATTCTAGATTCTAGCATTATAAGTCCTCAGACTTACTGCTACTTCTTCGGGTTAATTGTAATTTGGAATAACATTTCTGGCTCTCTCAGAATGTAACACAGGCACATATATTGTAGAATCAACACTCATTGTTGAATTAGAGCAAATCCAATATTTACACATAAAGTACATTTACATTATTGTCACGTTTTTATAGAATGATTAATTTAATATGTTTTGAAAGACACAGTTTTGAAATGTGATTCTGTGACGACAAACTTCTTTAATAATCTTTAAAAAACACAAAACTTTCGACTGTACAGTCGAACCCCAATAAATCAAGCTTTTATTCTAACTAGTGGACTGGAGTCGACATGAAGATTTTAGCCTCCTAGCAGGTTCTCAAGAAATCACTGACCTTCAAAGACTCGAAGTCACCATCCCTGATCTGACTCAGGGCACAGCATATTTCGTTAGAGTGGCTGCAGGCAATGCAAAGGGGTTTAGCCCATTTCAGACAGCGTCTCCTTCGTTTGGAGTACCTTCTAGTGAGTATTTTCAAATTCATTTTTATCTTCAAATCAGATGATCAGCTCAAAACAATTAATAAATGATATTTTAAGGAAAGAGTAATATTAGCTTTCTCAGAATTGAATAGTTCTAATCTGGATTACAAGAAAAAAATCTGAACGAAAGCAAATTTAGTAAAAGCACGTCAAGTATCTTGTGTATTTTTAAGTTATGGGATGTTATACGACACTTAGTAAAACATAATGCTACAACTTTCATGTAAGAAATGTAATATCCCTTTCATAAAATTACAGAGTAGAAGGTGCTATTATCGTTAGATTATTAACTTCACGGACAGTATGGCTTACTATCAGAATTAGGAATCACTCTCCGTCTTTCCAACATGGCAGTAAAATATTTGGAATAGTGTTGTAAGCGATTGGCATTGTTTCAAAGGTTTTTTTAACTTAACTTCTTTTTAGGAGTTAATAATTCTGTAATCCCATACATATACCTTTATAGTGTTCCTACTTAAAGTCACTACTATCATGTCGGTAATAGAAAAACATGAGATTACGCCACCTATTGAACAGAAAGTGAGAGAGCTAAAACTTTCATTAATTCTCTAGGTTGGAAAGACGTCGAGAAGAAGAGCACTCGAGGGATTGGGAAACTGAAAGAACTAGCAAACCTCTTTCATAAGGTTATCAGTTCAAGACCTGCTAATGCCGCTGAAGTTAAAGGTTAGTCATGTGACCTAAACTCAACATGATGCTTTTGATTCACACTGAAATATATCTGCTTTTCTATAATTAAACCTATAGTTACCTATTTTTCATTCATACTGAGGTATATCAAGATTTAGATTATTAAAACCTATAGTTACTTATCTTTCATTCATATTGAATTATAACAAAACTGACATCATTGTAACCTAGAGTTACCTACCTTTTATACATATTTAAATATAAGAAGCTTTATATAATAAAATATATAGATACTTATCTTTCATTCATGTTGAATTATAAGAAGTTTGCATCATTAAAACTTCTAGTTAATTACCTTTCATTGATAATAAAAAAAATCAAATGTGACATCATTAAAACTTTTAGTTACCAACTTTTTACTCTTACTAAAATATATCCTTCATCATTTTCCAACCTTTCATTAAACACTCTAGCTAATGTTTTCAATTAAAAAATCATTGTAGTAAGTGTAAAGTACATCATGTAATCAGGAATAAATTTCTTCACCGGTAAGGTTTGGTTTGAATTTCGCGCAAAGCTACACGCTAGCTGTCCCTAGTTTAGCAGTGTAAGACTAGAGGAAAGGCAGCTAGTCATCGCCATTCGCCGCCAACTCTTGGGCTACTCTTTTACCAACAAATAGTGGGATTGATCGTAACATTATAACGCCCCCACAGCTGAAAGTGCGAGTACGTTTGGTGTGACGGGGATTCAAACTTCCAACCCTCGGATTAGGAGTGGAGTGCCTTAACCACCCGGCCATGCAAGGCCCTAGGAAAGGAAAGCTATTTTCAGCAAAAAAAATAACAAAAAACCAGAAGCAAATAAAAACTAAAGTGACTGTGAAATATTTAGTTTAACTTTATTTTACGTAGCAATTTGTTTTTCTTTTCGGTGATTGACGTGTAATTTGTTCAGACTGTCACGAATTACAACAAGTTCTTTCAGACAAACCTAATTTTTACACTACTGTGTATATATTTGAATGATCAAAATTATCTACGAGTCAGAAACATCAATTTTTTTAAACGTCATCACGATGTCTAGGATACTTTTGTTACATTTTGTTCTCTCCTTACAAAAGAAAGAATTCTTGAACGAATTATTTTAAAATCCACGCGGTAGAGAAAAAAAACGAATTAATTTTATCCGCTTTAATGCCATTTCCTACAACCCATGTAATAGTACACTAAAGTCCGAAATTCATAAACATTCAAATATTTGTAAACCGAATTTCCAAAATGGTTATGATGCTTCATTCGCAATCTGAGGATGGCCGGTTCGAATCCCTGTACCACCAAACACCCTTGTTCTTTTAGCCGTGAGGGCATTATAAAGTGGCAGTGAATCTCACTATTCATTGCAAAAAAGGTTGCTCAAAATTTGTCGTTGGGTAGCGATGACTAGCTTTTCTTTTTCCAGCCTTTCATTGCTAAATTAGGGACGGCTGGCGCAGATAGTTCTCGTCTGGTTTTGCGAGAACTTCAAACCAAACCGAATTTCTAAACATTAACTTGTTCATTGAAGAAGATATTTTGATTCTAGCTCTATTGTTAGGTTAAATAAATACTTATCCAAAAATTTGCAAGAATTCAGTACTTCATTAAAGCGCTTTTGCTAATACCTACACAGCAATTAAAAATAAATTAATGTACACGCACACAAAAGCAAACAACTGCCTGTAAAACTTTAATGTGTTACACCAGATAGTTTTATTTTTCTCAAAGCTCCCAAATGTAACCATTTGATTAAGAATTACTAAAATCAATTTCATCAAGAGTATTATTAATTCTAAAATAAAGATTAATTTCTAAATATAGGTATTTTGGAGCAGCCCACAGATACACCTCACCAGCAGAGACGTCAAGTGAAAAGAACCATTAAAAATCTCTTCACGTCAGCCCCAAAATTCCAGAAAATTCTGAGAAGGTAAATATATATTGATATTTTCGTGTTGTTTTACAATCTATCTAGTTTATTTGTTGTTGTTTTTCAGATCTCTCTTTCATTTAAAGTATATTCAACAATTTAAAATGAGACGATGTCATATTACACTCTGTGTAACAATTTTTGTTCGTTTTTTGTTCGAAAGAGCTTCCAGACTTAAGTTTTCAATTGTATCCTATGAAGTGATATTGAGGTCGACTTCTGAATCAACGTTACCATGACAACAGTACGTATCGTTAACACACATCAGTGGATAGATTGCTTTTAGACATAAAAGTACAGTAGCTTAATGCTGCAATTTTGATAAAGTTTCTTGCGTCTTCTCGATTTAATATCTTGCCTGAAAATCTTGAAAGATAAGAGCTCCATGATTCGAAATATCCTTTGACGTTGGTGTCAGATTTCATGATATGTGTTTTATAAAAGTAATTATACAATGAGATAATTTACCTATTAAATTAACTAATTTTATTCATTCGCCTGTTTGTTCTGAGGAATTAAAAAATCCGTTTTCCAAACAGATAATAATTTGAATTTTCAATATGTAACGAATATTTAGCACGTTTCCTATATTTTCTGCAGGTGGCGATTTACTCTCAGTGCAAAATAACAACTTTCATTTGATATTTCCATTATTATTTCACATAGGGGTGTTTTCCTAGCTTGTCTCTTCTACAACGAAGACAAAGTGTTGGTTACCACAGAAGAAACTTTACCTGTTGTTGAAGTGGACGAGAATTATCCCTCCTCACTACACACAGATTTCCACTGGTTAATGAAGGTAGACAAAGACAATATTTTACCGTGTTTATTAAGACATTTATTTTTTATGAAGACTATTTTACAGTGTTTATAAAAAACAACACTATTATTGTGTTTTGTTGTAAATATCTTGCCAATTTTATACGCTTTTGTAAAAGCATTACCTTATTGTAGTTCTTTTTCAACAGAGTAATATTCAAAACATTACGCTGGTTGTAACTATTGGTTCTACTGTTTTTTCTTCATTAAATATACCTCAGATTCAATTAACGATTTCAGTTGAACACACATCACACTAGAAACGTTTTAATTATCAATACGTGTCGTGATAACAATGCAGTATTTTAGATTTCAGCAAAAAATGTACAAACATCCAAATGTTCAAATTATGACTGATTTTCTAATCAACTGTAATAATCTCAACTACCAATTGTAGGTTGTTTTATATTACCCTACTAGTATGAAATTCTTTTTAGGATCCTTTTATTTTCTCGATATCAAATTTTTCTCTATCTTGTTTTTTAGTTTCAAAACATTCATGCAGAAACTAAAGAAATAAAATATGTTATTTTTCTTTGATTTATATCCCGGCCATATAGTATTGTATTTAAAAGTAAGCAAATGACGTCAGAAGCGCTACTAATCTAGAATGTAAGCATGCATGTTTAGTTCTTCATCTGTTCCTAAATTAATATACTTTTTGTTTAATATTACCTGATTGTAGGTGGCCTGTACGTGGGAAGATATTAAGACACTGCGACAAGACATGGAGAAATCTCAGAGTTCTTCCGTTCTTCACTTTCGAAGTAAACTTCTTCAAGCTGTTGAACAGATGCAGGTAACATGAGATACAAAAGTACAAATACATCTGATATATATAAAAAAATATTACCAAATTTGTGTTTTCTTATAGCAAAGCCACATCTGACTATCGGCTGAGTTTACCGAGTATTTGCATGTGTGTATGTGTGCTATAATAACATCAGGCTACAAATTAAACCATTATGGCATGGGGAAAAAATTCAAAAATATAAATTAGTAGGACACAATCAAGATAGCGCAGTTGAACACAGATAACAAAAAGAAATTATACTGGTTGTATAACATTGGAAGTGGTATTTATTTCTAGAAAGATACCCGTGGTGATATAAACCGAAAGGTGGTGGGAGTATCCCATCACTCCAATTATCTTTCAAATGCAGGGGAAAAATTAGTCAGGAAAAACAGCTGAAGAGGAGGTAAAGTCAAGATGATTAAACCTACAAAACCCTAACCTTTGACTATCTTCAGTTTATTGAAGATATGGTAGCAAATTTTCTATAGACTATGGTGAAAGTTTATTTTAGAACTGCGAAAATGAAAATGTTGAACTATATAGCTCTACTATATATATTTCAATACGATAAATTCACCAATCACTTAATGCATTTAAAATCATATTATAAAAGTTAAAAATCTATCTGTTACCTTTGTACATAGTACGATGACATGCAATATATAATCAATAAACCACTACTATTGAAACATCCATTTATTCAGAGTTGTAAGACAAATAATATTAAATATAAGTCAGGAAAAATTGGACTGACTTAATTACTTGATAGTTGTATTAGCAAGTCTAATTTATTGTTTTAGTAAATGTTTTTAGAAAAAAACACGTAATGAAATATTAGACTCAGAATGCCCTCTGTAAAAGGAATATCAACTAACATGCTGGGGAAACACAATTTTAAGAAACAAATCAAGAAAATATTTCTAGTAAACCTTTGCTTCTATTATGAAGGAAGATTAAATAATCGTCAAAATATTTATGTTGAACTTTGAAATGCATCATAAACTAATTTATCAATTAAACGAAAAACATTTTCCAAGAAATAAAAAGAATTACATTTTAAGACAAAGTATAACATTTCAACCGTGAAATTACCACACCTTTCACTTAATTATTAAACACTACATACTGTAAGGACTGAAGAGAAACAATCTGAAAATTAACTTCGCATTATCTTTTGTACCTTTCGTACGCCTAAACTACGAAGTTATCTGGGTAAATTTACGAAACGAATTGTACGAAATCTAAATCTATATAAATAAACGCTTATGTTATCTGTCCTGAACTTTTTCTCGCAAATATCTCAATCAAAGGCTACAAACCTTATTTCGTTAAAAATTTCTTTATCTGATAAGTTGATACCCACTATTCGTTGGTAAAAGAGCAGCCCAAGAGTTGGCGGTGGGTGGTTATGACTAGCTGCCTTCCCTCTAGTCGTACACTGGTAAATTAGAGACGGTTAGCGAAAATAGCCCTCGAGTAGCTTTGCGCGAAATTCAAAAACAAAACAAACAAACATTACTCTTCCATACTATGTACACTTACAAATACTCTTACTTCACTATATTCACTCTGTAGTTTTATTAAATACAGTTCCGTCTACGTGAGTTCGTTTGGCTGATCCGTATTTCTTTTTCAAATAGAACAAGACATATCGATCTAACAAATTAAGCCTACAAGAAAGCGTAGATTAAACGGTATGTATGAAAATAATTGAATAAGGATCATTCAAGCGAAGGGTATAAAAGATACTACAAAAGTTTTGCGGGTTGCGGCTAGTTATTAATAAAAACTAAATTGTCAATAAACGAAAAGTACTCAAGTATTTTCACGATAAATATCATGATCCACAAAATCAAACTTGAGGGGCACTCAGTGGAGCGAATACCTCCGCAATGCAGAGTTGATAAGGATTTGAAAAAATATATACATTATAAGTACTTTAAAAAATAAATACCATATTTACCTTCATTTTAATTATTAGGAAAGTTTCATAATGATATATAAGAAGGCCAATAAGTTTATTTTATTTAAGAGTAACGACAATAATATAACTTAGGGACACATTATTTACTTGACGGGCACTCGACAGAGCGTATACCTCCGCCACCCACTGTTAATCATATTCAGCTCTCACAAAATAAGAAAATTCATCCATTTTTATTGGCAGAACCATGAGAAATAATATTCTACATAAGCCCACTAAGTTTCATCAATATACAATTATTTTTGACTGAGTTACAGAGCAAAAACAGTGTGAAAAATCGGTTCCCATTTTAACATAATTTTTTATGACCTTCGAAAAACTGATGACTTCTAAGTTCGATCATAGTACAAATGTATACCAATTTTCGTCGAAATCCATTTATGTTTTTTGGAGATATCTTGCTGACAAACATACTCACGTTCAGGATGTGCAAACACAACCTCCATCCATCTTCGATGGAGGAGGTAATTTCACTGTTATGAATTTTCGCAGGTAAATACAGAGCAGCTAAGATTTTACAGCTACATTAATATATTTTTAATGGTTTTAATGCAACATAAAATGTCAAAACTACAAAAACTGATTCAGTTAAAATTTTAAAAAAATCTGTATAATATCTCTACTTTAGCTAATCATTGTAAATACGTTAGTCCGAGCCAAGACAGGGATAAGTTTAAGTAACTTAAGTATCTTTCTATATTATAAAGTCAGCTAGGTTACATATATATCAATCGATACTTGTTTTTATAGATCTTCAGTATTTATATTTTAGTTGTTTGTTTCCTTTTTATTAGCTATATTTTTGTGTGTCAGAAACATCAAGCTTGGACTACGCTCATACCAGATTCGATTTTAATGCTCATCAGGACTTTTACCAAGCAGCCCCCAAATCTAATTGCATGCCCAAAATAACGCATTATTTGTTATATATATTTTCTAGTAACACAGTACAAAACAAAGAGTTGTTAGGACCCCAAACAAAACAGTTCTGTAAAAGAATAAGAGTCTCTTTCTTATATACGTTTGCCTGGCAAAATCATAGAGTTACAAGTCTGATCCACGTATCTAAAACCACAATGTTACTGGTTGACAAACATATGATATTGTATATTTTATGTATTGGAGTGTCAGAGAATATAGGTTGATATTCTTACAACAAGGCAAACTAAACATCGAAAATTTTTGTAAGCATATTTGTTTGAAAGCTTAACAATTTAAACGCACTTGGAAACTAGCTAACTGTATACTGATATGTAAAACAAAAAAGGGATTACGAAACCGTATATGATTGTGTTTTTGTAAAATAAAAATATGTTGTTGTAGGAAACTACATATGCAAACACTGATTTTTATAAACGTAGTTAATAACAAACAAGTTTAGTATATCTTCGTATTTGCAGATCATCCAGTTTGATTATTCACTATTACTTGACTTTTTACTTTTACTAATAGATAAGTAACATTTTGCTAGTATTGACAGCTCACGTTAGCTTAGGAAAAATATGAATGATTGTTTTTAAATTTCGCTCAGTTACACGAAAGCTATCTGCGTTAGCTGTTTATATTTTAGCAGTGAAAAACTAGACTGTAAATAGTTATTACCACCCACCGCTAACTCTTGAGCTACTCTTTTGCTAATGAAAAGTGAGATTGGCTCTCACATTACAACACCCTTATGGCTGAAAGAACAAGCATGTTTGGTGAGATAGGGATTTGAATCTGCAACTCTCAAATTGCGAATCAATCGTCTTAACAAACTGGTCATGCCAGGCTTAATATAAATGCTATCATTAAAACAAACATCCCATTATATTTGAACAGGTCGAATATTGAAGTTAAACAATCTTTCATCTCCAAAATAAACTGAACTCAGTGACGCAGATTTCATTAGACACCAGAAGGAAAATGTATAATATTTTATAATCTAGGTATTGAGTTAAGAATATGATCCACAATTGATTCACAGGTCATCAGGTAATAATGATGTATATAGTCAGGGAACCAGTATCATGGACATCCAAGCGATTTAAAAAGATACACCCCTCGATAATATTAAAAGAGTAGCAATACGAAAGTTTATGCGGTAAGGGCGATTTAATAGGAGGTTAAGTATAAATACCTGTGTATAATTATGTCATTTGTAAATTTTTACTTTGTTATATCGTCAGTTGCGTATTTAATGTTTGATTATTTGTCGTACTTTTCATGAACAAAGTGCTTTATTTTCGAAACAACTATGAGAAATATCATATTACCTCTACGCATAATGGTTAGTCAAAATGACCTATCTTGTAACCAACTTATATTAATAATATTACAGATATTGTCTCTGAATTTCTATGTGTCTCATCACTAAATTTGGTAAGCTTTTACTATAGATATTGTTTCTGAATTTCTATGTGAATCTTCACTAAATTTGGTAAGCTTTTAGTGAACATGACAAATGTTTTAAATACGAAAAATTAATTTTTAACTAATTAGTTTACTACAGATTTGTCTGTCGTGTGAGTGGATTTATGGAATCAGAGGCTGACTCAAACTCTTAATTTGTCTTTGATTTTCGTGTTGAGACTAGAAATAGCTTTTGATCTTAGAGTTTCACATTTCCTTCACAAAACCTTTAGAAGCTTCTAAAATAAATATCACCCTCTTGTGGTAGAACGGTATTTCTGCGGACTTACAACGCTAGAAACTGGGTTACGATACTCGTGGTGGGCAGAGCACAGATAGCCCATTGTGTAGCTTTGTTCTTAACAGCAAATAAATATAAAAGAATTTTTTTACAGCTAACCTTTATTTTATCTATTAACTCCCCCACCAAGAGAGACTGTTAAAAGGATAGTATTCACTACATAAAAATATGCACTTGCACTATATATACTCAAGACCCAATGGTTGGGGTGCAATTGTCGTCTGTTCTCCAGATACTGACGTAGCAATGCTATGTTTTCATTATTATAATGTCATTGGTGCACGTGAACTATTCTTTCTTATTGTATTAGAGGCAAAGAAAAGGCATATTACCGTTTTTGATACTGTTTCAGTTATAACTATAAATATCTACCAACAAATCACGATTTTACAGGATGTTATTCAACAAATAGTTTATAGGTAAAAACAAAGTCATCTCCAACATTACTTGCCTTTTGCTGAATTTAGAAAACTATACATCTCATATAAATCTTAGTGTTCCACAAGCTACAAGATTCTTTATAAATTAAGTTCTGAAGCCTAAATTTTGAAAAGCTGTAGTATTTAGGCCAATTTTATTCACACAAAAAGTACCAAACTTCCACCGGCATGTCATTCTGCTGATATACACATTCAGTAATAAACTTCAAAACTTTTATCTAGAACCACAATTGCAGATCATTTTTGGTCTACCATCTCGAGGTACTATATATTGGGAATATGTTTATGATGATTCTCTTGTACCAGGCTTTGCCAAAATTAAAGCAGTACCAAACACAACTGTAAAATTAATTGTGCGTGGCGAGGCTTACAAGCGCGATAATGATTGTCAAAATTCGCAAATGGAAGACAACAAAGTGAATTCTTATCTGAATTCTACTATTCAAGTAGTGTTCCTTTAAGGGTTTTTATACGTCAAGCATTAATTCTGTCAAAGGGTCTTATCCTAGCTTCATAATTATTTTATTAATTTTCTGCATCTATACAATTTGACTAATTTTAAAGAAACAATCGCACCTAAAACATAAAATATTACGTCAGTTAGCTAATTAAGCCGCTATATCCGCTAAGGGGGTTTAGAAAATTTACTTCTATCTTCTAGTTTTAGTGTTTCCTTTTTAGTTAGCTTAAATATCTTAGCACAACGAATTCAAAGGATAGGGATAGACAAACACAGCTCCTCCGCACAGGAGAAGCGTGTACCAACTTTTGTCCCCTATGAAGTTTCCCTAACTACCTTATTTTTAGTACCGCCACCACTTTCGGATTCCAGATCGCGAAGTAAACGTTACTCATTTCTCGAGTTCTTTTTCATCACCGACCCCACAAGTACCGATGAAACGTTTTTAAAACGTTAAACAGGAAAAAGACCAAGTGGTTGTGCACACCAGAGGATGTTAGTGGAATGAATTTCGCGCTCTTCAAACAAATTATAGATGGACAATAACGATTGAAGTGGATTTTTTCATTACCGTTTTTAAAAATCTCTTGTAGAAATGCAGTATTATAAAAGTGGACATGTCCAGAAAAACAACCAGGTAAACCAGCAGATAACATTCACCCTTCAAAAAGAATCAGTTGGTCTCTATTCTAGCATAAGAACTTTTCCTTCACCATTACACTACATCCAACAGATGATAAAACTGAAGAAGAAAGAGACATTCGCCTCATCTCTTTTTTATTCTATCTTCACTTCGAAAAAATTTGAAACGCGACTCATCGGACCATATTGCCATCTTCTATTTCTTATTTATTCAAAGTTTGTATTTTACGCAGATAGCCCATTTTGTAGGTTTGTACTTAAAAACAAACAAAATTGAGACTTGATTCAAAATTATAGCAATACTTCAAACTTCGATCTACTTCATTCATATATATGTATGACAAAATTTGTGGCTCGTCTTGTAGGTAGTGCAGTAAAAACACATATTACCCTCTTCTATTTATTGTTTAGCCAAAGTTTGTTTATTTTTGAATTCCTCGCAATACTTCACGAGGCTATCTGCGCCAGCCGTTCTTGATTTAGCAGTGCAAAACTAGAGGGAAAGCACCATCAACTTTGGACTACTTTTTTAGCAACGAATAGTGGGATTGACCGTCACATTATAACGCCCCCACAGCTGAAAGGGCATGTTTAGTGTAACGGGATTCGAACCCGCAACCCTCGGATTACGTGTGGAGTGCCTTAACCACCTGGACATGCCGGGTCGGCTTTTACGATTCTCTATAAGTTGCTTTTTGTAGTATTTAGGTCTCACTGTCTTATTAAATGGTCTATATTGGGTGGCTCACCTTACTATGATCATTTCCTTTCAACTTTTTTTAGAGTGAAACCAAAATGTAATACTTCTTGTTGTAGGTAATAGTACCTGATGGGTTGCTAGGCGCTGGCACAGGGAGGTCCTTCCTCCGATTCTATTTAACAGTGTTCCGAATTCTCAGTTGGTGTCTTGAAAAATAAAAATAAAAAACTATAATCGATTCATACTGAAACGCTGAAAATTCCAGCGCCTATGGACCCGATCCAAGAATCTTTTAACTATTTACTAACGCCTCCGAGAAGTACAGTGAAAGAAAACAAAAATGCATTAGAATTTTAATAACAAAAAATATTAATTTTTTATTGTTTGTACAAGCAAACTATAATTTGTAATGTATAATTTGTAGAACATTTCATTTGTTGTCGTATACAAGACAAACTGATTATAAGTCGAATGATTGCTTAAGCCAAATAAACACAACAATGGTTGATTAGTCTACAATGAATTGGAAAGAAATAAAGCCTCTCTGGCAGTTTATGAAGTGAGTTCCCGTCTATCAAGAACATCGTAATTAAATATCATTCCTGTAATTGTCTGTTCAAAACCAACTTCTATCACGTTCTACCAACTCCTTTTATACGATTGTCACTAAATAAAAGCTATGGTTGACAAATGCATGTGACTTACAATTAAACGGAGAGACCAGTAAAGTACAGCAATAGATATTACTGAAGGTGACTAGTCGTTAGCTGGAGAGGCTAGTAAGGTGTAATGGATATAACTGCATGTGACTAATCGTCATATGGAAATATTAGTAAAGAGTAATTGATGTCAGTTTCTGTCTCGGTTTATCATCAGAATTAGTCAAACTGTCCTACACGAATGCCATTATAAAATTGTGATATGATAGTTCATATCTAGCGTGAGAAGTGTATTTTCTCAAATACAAAAACAGAAATGCAAATTTCAGTGGTTCTTAGAACACAAAATTTTAACGTTGTTAAAGCGCTTGACATGCAATCTGAGAGTTGCGGGTTCGGATTTCTGTCCTACCAAACGTTCTCGCCCTTTCAGCTGAGGGGGCGTTATGATGTAACGATCAATCCCACTACTCGTTGGTAAAATAGTATCCCAAAAATTGGCGGTGGGTGGTGACGGCTAACTGCCTTCCCTCTAGTATTTCAGTGTTAAACTAGAAACGACTAATGCAGATAGCCCTCATGTGGCTGTGCTCGAAAATTCAAAACAAACAAACCCTTGCTCCGATTCTAGTTGTACCCCGCTGGTGGACTCAGCAGACAGCCCAATGTGGCTTTGCTCTATGAAAACAAACAAACAAACGATTCTAGTTGACAATGCCCTGAATCCTCAGTTGGCGTCTTCAAAAATCAGAATAGAAAATGATGATCGATATCATGCTGAAACACCGAAAATTCACGCGTCTAAGAGTGCCGAAACCCTAATTATTTAAGCACCTAATAACGCCTTTGCAGCAAGGTTTGTTATTTTGGATTTTCAAACAGAAGAGTTTCGTTCTTAAAATAAGGACCTCCCCCTAGTGGCACAACGGAATGTCTGTGGACCCATACCGCTAAAAACCGGGTTTCGATACTAGCGTTGGAAAGAGCACAGATAGCCCATTGTGTAGCTTTGTGCTTAATTTTAAAACAAACAAGCAAACAATTTTAAAATAATCAATCAATATATATATAATCATTTTATCCGAAAAAGATCCATTCTCATTGAGGATTTAGGATGCCAAAAAACAGGTTTGAATACCCGTGGTGTGCAAAACACAAATACCCCTTCATGTAGCTTTGTGCTTAATAACAAATAAACAAGTATAAGAAAATGTATTTACTAAATGTCCCGCAGTGGCTCAGCGATATGTCTGCGGACTTACCACGTTAAAAACCGGGTTTCGATACCCGTGATGGCCAGAGCACCGATACCACATTGTGTACCTTTGTGCTTAATTCAAAACAACATTTATTAAATATGACATGAATTCTAATGGTATTTAATTGGATTATTAACATTGATAGAGATATGTTACGTAACTTACATGTCTTATTTTGCATTTTTTTCATTAATTAATTTAAACTAACCACAATACTTGTGATTTTTCCAGGGAGCGCTAGGTGTTCAAGATCTTGGACAATTGTACTATAAGCCTATCAAGGACAAAGAAAGTATTGTAGTTTTAAGCAGTGTGAAAAACATTTCCGACCCGAAAACACTAAACAGCTTATCAGTACGATGGCTTCCTCTAACGAAAATCTTGAGAAAACTACCGAGTATTGTTGCAAGTGACGGAGGAGAGACACTTCATGTGAGCGAGCTGTTATTGTCATCTTTACAGGTGATTTTTACTACATTTTTTTTCGGCATTTGAAACAAAGAAATTTACAAACGTAAAAATATTTAAAGAAACGTTTACGTCTTTCTGTTATTGGGGGGTTGGGGGTTTAACTATACAATCAGTTTAGTTGTAACTGTTATATGGAATATTTCTATGGGCTAGTAATATTTTAATGAATTAGCTTCATATGAAATAATGTCCTAAAATTCTGCAAACTTTTTTATCATAAAATGATAAGTCTATCGTACAGAAATTATTTTGTTTTGATGTTATAACAATTTGTTATACAAAACGTAACAAAATAACTTTAGATTCGAGTTGTTGCTTCAAAAAATAGTGTAATTTCTAAAATGTTGTTTTGGTGTTATGACAATTTGTTATACAAAATGTAACAAAGTAACTTTAGATTCGAGCTCTTGTTTTGAGAAAATAGTGTAATTTCTAAAATGTTGTTTTGGTGTTGCGGAAGATATCTTCTAAAAGAAGTTACTTTTGGTCAAGAAGTTTCCATTTTAAAGGCCCAGTATGGCCAGGTGGTTACAGCGCTTGGCTTATCTGAGGATTGCGGGTTCTAATTTCCGTCCCATCAAACATACTCGCCCTTTAGGCCGTGGGGGCGTTATATATGCCGGTCAATTTCACTATTCATTGTTAAAAGAGTAGCACAAGAATTGGCGGTAAGTGGTGATGACTAGCTGCCTTCCTTCTTGTCTTTCACTACTAAAGAGACAGCTAGCGCAGATAACCCTCGTGTAGCTTGGTGCGAAATTCAAAACAAAAAATAAATCCATCTTAGTCTTGACGGCATTGTAAGAATGGTTTATGACACTTGGGTATTTTAATTATTTATATGAAACAACAATAAATATTTATGTTGTTATAACTTTCTTTGATCCAGGTCTGATAAATTATATTTAAGTTAGTGAATCACTAAATGATCTGAGATACTGAAAGTTATTACAGTAAGAAGAAAGTCTTCTCGTCCTTATTTGATTGAAGTCAAGGATTGCTGGTCAACGTCTCTTTCTCTCTGACTGGTTTGATTTCAAGATGAGCCCTTTATGTCTGCATCCACAACTTCTGCGTTCTATGGAAACATCACACCTTCAAACATTAAACTTACAGTTGAGAGAATAAATGCATCTTTTAGACACTATTGTAGTGTATATTGACTAGCTTAACACTGAATGAAAATCTTCTGTTGGTTATTTACTTTACAAAATGCAATAGTTTCTTACCAAAATCTTGATACAAACAGGGTGAGGAAATTATTTATTAAAGTATTTCTCTACATAAGGTAAACCGATGAACAAATATGTTGTAGTGATTGAAAGCTCTAAAACTAATTATTATTGATAAGCAAATTTAGTATTTTTTATCGTTTACCGAATACTATGATGAGACCAAAAACGTCAATACTTTCTGTATGATAGACTTTAGATTTTCGGGTGAAAACAAAGAGAACATATAATACAAATTAACTGTTGTTATGATGACGTTAAAGAACAAAGAGAGAGAGAAATATGGCACACTATCTTAACAGTTAAAACATGGTCGTAATCAGATAAAACTACATCATATTACTTCATGTAAAGAATTAAATCGTAAGAAGTTTTCGATTGTCTTACTGTAAGGCCTTTTTCAAGTTATAAGCTGAAGATGGCAATAGTATAGCAGTCGAAAGCTTGTACGAAAGCAGTTATACACGTGGAATATTTGTGGTTTTTCTTGAAGTTTGTTGATGAATTCTTGCAAAATGTAGCCTACTGATTCCAAACATTAGGGGCTCGGCATGGCCAACGTGTTCAGGCGTTCGACTCGTAATCCGAGGGTCACGGGTTCGAATCCCGGTTGCACCAAACATGCTCGCCCTTTCAATCGAGGGGGCGTTATAATGTTACGATCAATCCCACTATTCGTTGGTAAAAGAGTAGCCCAACAGTTGGCGGTGGGTGGTGATGACTAGCTGCCTTCCCTCTAGTCTTACACTGCTAAATTAGGGACGGCTAGCGCAGACAGACCTCGAGTAGCTTTGCGCGAAATTCAAAACAAACCAAACATTAGTAATCATGTTCGTTAATATTGGAAACTTGTGGTATCTCTACTTCATGCTAATGTTGTTGGTAATATGTTCCAGGACATGATTAATTACAATCGTGAAAGTACAAAGTCATTACCACGTGGACTCTATCTAGGATACGTAAAACTGAAAAGTTCTGTTGACGTCATTCGAGTGTTAGTGCCCAAGAAGACGCCAAACGTCCTCCCATATAGCCGGATTCGAGAGAATTCCCATGTTTCCAGGTAAGTTCTAAAATATTTGAATCAGTTTTGAAAAGTTTCACCACCTATCATTCTTTAGTAAATTTTCCTTGCTTACCCCAAACTAACATCGTGAACAACGATAGAGGTTCATAATACGGATCGTAACGAATCGCACAAAATCCTAATAAAATATTCGGACAATAAACAACTTAAACACTAAAGATTCAGTTGAAACAACACTTTAAAACACTTATTATTGACTGCTAAAGATGTACACGTATAAAGATGAATAAAAGCACATATCTGCTCAAAACGGCCTGATTGTAAATATTCCTATTATTATTATTGTCTTACCAGCCTGGTAAACTGTATGTATAACTTTTGTAGAATATTAAATAAGTCACTGCACATTTCGTAGAAGTATTGGAAAGCCGATTTGTTTCTTCGTATTTAACATAAGTGTAAAAAACAACATCATAATTCTAGAATAAACAATGTTATCTTGGAGTTAACTTTCTTACAAAAATCTGGTATTTCTTCACAAAAATTTAAGTACATGGTGAAACAGGATTTACAAGCAAACAGCAGAAGAACAATAATTTACTGTAAAATGTACATAATTAATAATTTATAGTTTATACACTATACAATCGGTGTCTTTAAGGAACCAACTCCTATACTATGTACGAAATGAAGCAGTAAAAATACGCATAATATTAAATTTTATTACACACATTTATAGAATAATTACTTTAAAAAACACGATGATTTATTTAAGACGATGTTTTAGACGTATAAGTTTTATTTGAAAATGCTGCTTTTCCACTGGTAAAATTTTAAACGCGCTTAGTGGGTATTGTGTCTGTCAGGGCGTATATTTGCCTATTACTTTGCATTATATATAGAAATTTAATTACAAATTTCCATGACAATCTCCAAATACAACTTAACATTTTACATCTCGAGCTAATACGATAAAATAGCCAATAGCTACAGTAAGTCATCACGAACTGTATCAGTTACTTACAACCTATATTTATTATCATTACCATCTATATAGTTAGGTATTCAATTTTTATTAATTTTGTCAATTAAGTAACACCAAATAACATTACTTGACTCAGTGAAAACTTTCAGAGCAAATGTTTCAAAATGAACACAAAAATCAAACTCCAAAAATATCCAAAATTAACCTTTAAATGTCCAAAAGAGATTTACTGGTTTATTGCCAAGCTACATCAACTAAACTTACGTTGATGTAACAGTATTAAAACAACTAACACATATAGATAGATACATATATACATACATATGTTCAGAGTTTTATAGGAAATATTTATTAAAATTTCCATCAATTTCGGAAGAAACGCAAAAAAAAAAAACAACTATTTCGTTACTCTACCTACAATGATCTAAATGCAGTATGCATCATTTCTTGTTTTATAAATAAAATAATAGTATTAATTCAACTTACTGCCTGAGCAGGTACAACATTGTGTATTTCTAGAAACGCCAGATTGGTATGGAAACGTTTCTTTTACATAAACGTACTCAGTAACTTCCGATTATTATGAATACAAACTCGTCTTATACAAATATGCACTCAGTAGCGTTAGGTTATTATGGAAGAAGACATTGTATAACATTTTCTTCGTCATCAAATATTTATGGAAATATGTTTCAGTTTTGTTTTACTTCCTTATTAGTGTCAGGTTGTTTCAAATATTTCTGAAATATGAGGATTGTAATGGTGAAAGAAACGTTTCATAGTTATTAAAACCTAGAACGTACAAAATCGTATAATATTATATAAAAGACAATGTATAACAAAACATTGTCTTAAAACACTAAAGGTAATTAAATCGAATAGGTGTTAACGTGGTAACATAATTCATATAAAACTCAACCTGGTATCTCAAATCACACCATACTGAAGCCATATAAAGCCTTGTATCTTACATTATATTGAAAAAAAACACAAAAAACTGTTCCACAGATCTATCCAACTGCGAAAGTACGCCTATGATTTGCCCTGAAAACAGAATCACGTAAGTATTGAATAATGTTCTACATGACGTACATAAATTCAGACTCAAAGTTTTAACCTACAAAATGGGATTAAAATAGTGCAATTCCTTGTTAATTAACTGTTAACTGAGATCCAGAACTTACAGATAAATGGTCAATGTTGACTTTATTATTCTCGCTGTTAAGTATTGTTACAATGTAGAACTAAAACAACCATAGTAAGCTGAGAAGTAACAAAATTCACTCCAGCCATAATATGCTCACTGGTGTGATTATTTTATTCTGCTTGAAAACTATTCACTAGATGATTTTAAATTTTCAGTTTCATGAACTTCAAGTTAAGTTCCAGAGCGTTCAACATCCACTAATTTGAAAGTTCGTTAGCTAATACATCAAAGCAATTCAGGATTTGTAATGCAGGACAAACTTAATATTGTTTTGCAGATTATGCACAAACCTTACTGAAAAAACTGAAGCAAAAGACAATACCAAACTTTCAGAACCTTCAAGTTTAAAGTACGTTGAAACTAAACGTAAAGAACATTGTATTCAAAGTAAAATTAGGTTTTAATCTTCAAACCAGTTATTAAACGTTAAGTGACTTATACTATTGTATAGTAGTAATTAATGGGTATGTTTTATGTATTTGTTTAGAGAAGAATGGGAATGGCTGAAATCTCAGAAGTCTCCAGACACTACCATCTCGCCATCTAGCGTTCAACTGAAGTTCCAAAAAGCAATTTCATCAGCAGCAAAAAACCTACTTTCATCTTATGGCATTCCAGTAGTAGAATTAGGGTTTCATAGGTAAGGTACTTACTTGAAATGTCTATATATACATATTGGAAGAACGGTATGGTTTTGTTGTCTTTAAGTAAGCCTGTTTATTCATATAATTTTTTATTTATTAGGATTTATTGTGATTTAAACGTTTCATACCAAATCTGTACAGGTTGTACGACGTTGACGTTATTGAAATGAGTCCAAATGTGTCCTTTCTACTTGTGCTGCCGCCTGTTGAGAATGTTTGCTCTATACCTGGACAGTACGATGATCTAACGTCGCGAATGGATTGTATTCCACTTCCTATTCAAGTATTTGAAATACGTAAGTTACTGAAACTGTTACTCATGGCATTTCCGGACTTATTTTTCACAATTTAGTAAATTTATAAATATAAATTATGTGGTTGAATATTCAACAATCTTACACAAAATATGGAACACTCAACAAGTTTGATGACGATCTGTCTTCAGATAATGTTTTAAAAGTATTTTGTTTTCTAGAGGTTTTTCGAGTGTCTTTACCTCGTGTTATGGTTCTGTCATAGTTCTACTGTAAAGTAGGGAAAATAAAAAGATGTTTTCTCTTTACTGGATAATAAAGATCTTCAAACATTATTTAATAAATATTTTGTAACGGGAAAAACAATGTGTTCTAACAGTTTGTTTAAAGAAGATTTCTTGTTTTTTCTTCTGTAGACGGTTAACGCCAATTTTTGTTATTAAAGTCGTAACCATAGTAATAACGTGTCATTTAAAAAAGTAGTCAAGTTTTATCATTTTCCCCTCACCACAGTTCACATGACAACCTACCGATACAACTTCATTGTCCACTATTCTCGACTTTCCTCCATCCTTGAAATGGATACATTAATGGCCCAACATGCACTGCGAGAGGTAAGATTGGTGTCTTTATTCTGCAATGCAGTGTTAATGCCAAACAGGTAAAAGAAAACTTTAATAAAAATTCTTAGATATAGCATCGCTGCAAACTGTGACAACAAATAAATATTCAAGAAACAGAGAAATAATCTAAATATAACTGAAAGATGTTTTTGTACAATATTATAATGAATTTAAGCGAGATGTTTAATTTATTAAACAAATTTTGTATAATCACGCATATGAAATAAAGATAAAACTAATTATTAAAAATCCTATTCTATAAATGATTGTATGATATCAGGTGAATGTTTTGCTATATGACTTTATAAGCTTAGAAACATATATTGTTATGGAGTTCATTTTAAGGTTATGGGCGATCATTGTAAGCCTACCACACTGTCGACTCGAAGGTCCACGGTTCACGTTCTATTATCTAAAATAAAATCAACATAAGTACATTATAATATACTCTTGAAAACAAGAAACGCAAAAGGGATATTTTTGTTATTTTAGAGAGAAATATATGTAATAACGTTACAAGATCAGAGTATGTGATGTTACACGTGTTAAGGCACTGATTTTCAGACCAAAATGACAATAAAAGTTGTGCACTTTGACAACGGAGGAAAACATCGAATTTTTCGCCAAAACGCATGCGTGTCCAATAAATTTGTTTGAGAGATCTGCATGTTCTGCAAGTGCAACATATGCAAAATCCCTATAAAAGTGACGGGTTCTCGGTTTCCATAGCTCAGTGTTAAGCCACCGACACGCAATACAGTTACGCCAAGACTGACTGAAGCACAACGCAACAACGTCATTGGTCGCTTGGAAGCAGGCGAATCTCGATCAGATGTTGCCAGAGCTGTGAATGTCCACCCAAGCACCATCACAAGGCTATGGAATCGTCACCAACAACATGGATCAACTCGTGACCGTCCACGATCTGGCAGACCTCGTGTGACCACGCCCTCACAAGATCGCTACATCCGGTTACGTCACCTTCGGGATAGGACCACCACTGCGACGTCTACTGCCTCAACCATACCAGGGCTGCGTAGGATTTCCGATCAGACCGTACGCAACCGTCGACGAGATGCAGGAATCCGACCTCGACATCCAGTCAGAGGCGTCATCCTCACCCAGCAACATCGTCAAGCACGGCTGCAGTGGACTCGGGCACATCGAGTATGGCCTCATCGACGATGGAGGCATGTTTGGTTCAGCGATGAATAACGTTTTATGCTTCGTAGGCAGGACGGAAGGACCCGTGTTTACCGTCGCCGAAGTGAACGTTTTGCAGCAAACTGTGTGCAGGATGTTGACAGATTTGGTGGTGGCAGCGTCATGATGTGGGCTGCCATCGCCTACAATGCCAGAACAGACCTTTTGCACATTCGAGGGAATCTTACGGCTCAACGATACGTCGACGAGATTCTTAGGCCTCATGTGCAACCCATCATGGTGAACGTCAACGACGTTTTTCAACATGACAACGCCCGTCCTCACACAGCCCGACTCACCACTGTCTTCTTGAAACACCACAACATCAAAGTTCTTCCCTGGCCCTCCAGATCACCACATTTAAACCCCATCGAACATCTTTGGGACGAGTTGGACCGACGTCTGCGACGGCGACAACCTCAACCGCAGACTCTACCTCAGCTTGCAGCAGCTTTGCAGGCTGAGTGGACAGCCATTCTACAGGATGTGATTCGTTATCTCATCGCTTCCATGGGCAGGAGATGCCAAGCAGTTATTGATGCTCACGGGAGGCATACTCGTTATTGACGTTGAGTGACGTTAAACTTCACCTAGTGAGCGTGGACTTTGCATTTGCAGACTTTGGATGTTCAGCAGTGAATGTGCAAAGTTTCACACATGTCATACAGAACTACCCAGAATAAACTTGTTAACAAGTTGTCTCATAATTTGGCTTTTGCGTTTCTTTGTTTGAAGAGTTTAGTAACAGCCATATCTCATTTTTCAGTTAGAGAGCCAAGTAGTTGGTAAATATATTCTGTTATCTAGCTGCTTCACTCTTGTATATCAATTCACAATTAAATAATAAGAACAGCTCAGATAATGCTTTTGTGGCCTTCTTAAAGGATATGAAACAAACCAAAATATCACATTACAAAAAAAAAAAACGTAGTATGAAATAAAACATCTCTTTTACTGAGTTTCAATAAACTGAGAACTAGGTTACTCATATTTTAATAATTGAAAAATCTAAAAAGTACGCAAATGCAAAGCATTTGCAAAATATACTTCAATTACGACAGCTGCCACCAGTTCAATGAAAGCCCGGCATGGCCATGGGGTTAAGGCGTTCGACTCGTAATCTGAGGGTCGCGAGTTCGAATCCCCGTCACATCAAACATGCCCTCCCTTTCAGTCGTGGGGTTGTTATAATGGTACAGTCAATCCCACTATTCGTTGGTAAAAGAGCAGCTCAAGAGTTGGCGGTGGGTGGTGATAACTAACTGCCCTCTCTCTAGTCTTACACTGTTAAATTAGGGACGGCTAGCGCAGATAGCCCTGGTGTAGCTTTGCGCGAAATTCAAAAATAAAATGAACACTTGGTTACAAAGAATAAGTTGCAATACATATATATATATACAAGCTGCTAATGTACAACAGAGTTCAAATTGGTTAAATTAAATATTTTGCGATAAAAATCACCTTAACTGGACTTTTTTCAAATTCGATGTTTAAATAGCAACTTTTAAAGTATTATACGGTATATACAAATAGCGTTTGATAGCATCTCTTGTATCTTATGGGACGAGTGCTGATATTGTTCGAGGGCTTCTTTGGTACTGTCTTGTTTTTACAAGATAAACGATAGATGGTCTAAAATGATATTCTCACACATCTATGATTTTAAATAAGAAATTACAAACCAGAAAAAATGTGGAAAAATTACATTTACAGATACCGTGATTTTTCTCACAACTTTTAAGATTATTATTTGATATTATAAGGAAAGAAGAAGTAAACATAGATTTACACAGCGATAAGATTTTGTATTACATATACTTGGGTTAAAAAAGCAAATTTAAAACTATAGATACTCTACTAATGGACAAATATATGAGATTCCGAATTGTGCTTTGTTACGTGCATCACTAATTACGATCATGTTTTCTATGAATGGATGAGCCAAGAAAAATGGCTGTCACATTCAATATATTACTGTATGATACTTACAAATAACAGTTAAAGTTGAGAACTGGGAACTGGTTGAAGTGTTCTTTTTTTTTTTTTTTTTTTTCAAAGCTAGCCAAAATGTGTAAAGTTTTCGTGTTAGCTTCAGTACAAAAGTTTGTTTCTTTCTTTTGAATTTCGTGAAAAGCTACATGAGGGCTATCTGCGCTAATTGTCCCTAATTTAATAGTATAAGACAAGAGAGAAGGCAGTTAGTCATCACCACCCACCGCCAACATTTGGGCTACTCTTTTACCAACGAATAGTGGGATTGACCGTCACATTATAACACTTTCACGGTTGAAAGGGTGAGCATGTTTGATGTGACGGGGACCGCGACCCTCAGATTACGAGTTGAGCGCCTTAACCTCCTGGCCATGTCTAGCCCTAGTGCGACAGAAAACCATGTTAATACTTGGGAATAAGTGATTACTAAGTGTTTAGTGTAAGCTAAAAAATCGTAATTCTAGTGTAAACGATTTGATCATTATTCCTTAGGTTAACTTTTTTTTACATAAATATGGTGTTACTTTGAAAAGCTTAAGTACAGTGTGAAACAGAAATTACTAGTTAAAAAAAATATTAGGTGACTGTAGCATGTTGAATACATAATGCTTTGTGCGGTGTACAATCGATGTCTTTACAGTGCCAACCTTTTTATACACAAACTTCTTGTCAGGAGAAAAACATCACAAAACAAGTAATAAAAATATTTTGCAAATGTAAAATAATGTAGGGATAGCAGTGCCAAAAAGAAAGTAAACATGAATATAAAAATAATATATTTTTCTTTTCTTTTTTTCTTATAGTAGATTTCTCAATTTTAAGTCCCAACAAGTCAAGTTTATAACCAATGATGATTGATATCTGATGTAACCATTTGTTTGGTATAATAGCAACATTTAAGGTCTAGAAGATCGATGAAAAACTGACAAAACTGATATAATATATATTATCATCGAATTATAAAAATAAAACTGTCAGATGTTAATGTTGCTTTGTGTTCTGCCAGCTTGTCAATTAAAGGATTTTACTTATAGTTCTTTATATTATAAATAAATACTGCGTTTCGTTTTTGTTAGGCTTAAAATTCTGATACAGTAGATATCTGTTGGAGATAAATTCAAAAATCAACTTGTTCTAAAAATGACGTAATACTCGGAACTAATTAAACGTACCTGCAGCAACTTACTACAGAGGTCATAGCGATATCATAAACACTGTATGGTTCTCTTCTTGAATTCAAACGTCCATTGGGCCTATTCAATTACTTCAGAATTTCAGTTGACAAGTCAAACTACCTTTCTCTATTTCTATTGTACTAATATACTGGGTTTAACTCACTTAGAATAGTAACGAGAGTTATAGCAGTCGTATGCTGTTATTCCAGTAACTGTCTGTTTTCCTTTCTTCGAAATATTCTCCGTTATTTTTGTCAAAGTGATTCAAGCTGATTCAGTTATTTTAAAACCACGTTTTGACGGAATAAATCCTTCTTTTTCTACTGCTAGTTTTGCTCTTAAAATATTAAACGTTAGGCCTATGTTAATCGTTTGGTCTATCACTTTTACCGCAGTTAACTTCACACCGTACTTTTGCTTGGCAGTACCCTGACTCTCTTCTTCTGTCGATTTTGTCTGTCTGTTGTTTCCCGCTCATTCATATTATTTGTATCTTTATTACTAAACTCGACAACAATGACTTACAAACACAACTTCCGATAATCGTCTGCTGTTAATTCTCTTATAATAAAAAGTAAGCAGTCATACAATATTTATTCGCAAAATAAACTAAATTATAATATCTACATTAAATAGTCTTTTATATAACGGCAAAACAAATCTTCACTTGTCAACCTATTACAATGAAATTAAAAAAAGAGAGAATACACAAGTAATAAAAAATTGCAGAAATTACGTACAATGCAAGGATGGCAATGCTAAATTGTTTCTTAAATTTCGCGCAAAGCTACTCGAGGGCTGCCTGCGCTAGCCGTCCCTAATTTAGCAGTGTAAGACTAGAGGAATGGCAGCTAGTCATCACCACCCACCGCCGACTCTTGGGTTACTCTTTTACCAACGAATAGTGAGATTGACCGTAACATTGTAACTCCCTCACAGCTGAAAGGGCGATCATGTTTGGTGCGACCGGGATTCAAACCCGCGACCCTCAGATTACGAGTCGAACGCCTTAAACCACCTGGCCATGCCGGGCCTAGGTAATGCAAAAAGTATAGGAACAAGGTTCGGATGAATACGCAAAAGCAAACAAAAATTACTACATGAGTAGCCATATTTTCCAGGAATAACTTTTTGAACAATGAAATGTTGAATTCCTGTGAGGTGAATGAACTGAGGCTTCAATAATAGCATTTAATTACTATTTTTATTACTTTTATATATGTTGTCAAATGCAAAAGATTCGCTAAAATATATGTTTTACAATATAATTAGACTATAATATAATGCTATACATAGTGAATGGTTTTGAGGTGATTTACATATCAACATATTTGGGGTGATTTCACAGAAAGTTGAAAATAATTATATAAAAAGTAGTTTTAAAATGTCCGTAGTAAGAAGATTGGAATATATTATTTAATAAAAATTTTAGATTACTTGCATCCGAAAAGTTCTGCAACGATTGCAATAGTAACAATTTCTCAATGATTTTGATAGTAGCAATTCTGAGATGATTTCCAGAGTAACAAGTTGTGAGTTTTCTGTTGCAGGCTTTCTCGTCACTTGAAGTAGCTGCAGCCAGGGAAAGATTATTTCAGCTTCAACTTTTTCAGACTCAAGTTGATAATATCTGGAAAGAAGTACGATGGATTATGGATGTCCTCACATTCGCTCGAGATAAACAGATAAACGGTGGGATCCCTCTGAATCAAATCTACCTGTACCAAATGAACTCTCCCTCCCCACAAAATTCTCCACGCCAGTCTCCAATGCTACATCTCACAAAATCTCAATATGAAAGACGAATGTCACGAGATGAAGTAACTCCAAAGTATTCATTACGTATCACAATGTCATCTTCTAGTTTCTCTATTCCCGAAACTAGAGAAACTGATGTGATGGAAATTAGACGATCGATCTCAGCATCAAAACTCTTACGGAGTAGCTCGGATTCCGAGGATTTGGATGTAAATCACAGTGAGTTAACAATTCTTGGACCAAAAGCTAGCAGTTCCGACTCGCTTGGAGTTCGTTTTAATCTTGGAAGCAATGAAGACACAAAAGCTTCCAGCACTTCCAATTCTCCAATCTTGCGTCTTCCTTCAAATGATATTTTTCAGTGTCAAAGTGAGGCCATTATACTCCAGAAGGAAGACTCGAATTCAAAAATGTGCGTCAAAGATTTGGAGTTCACAAAACGGAACAGTCTTAGAAGTCTTCACCAATTATTCTCTCTAAGAGGTCAAAAGAAACAAACAAAAAACAATTATTTTAGAAAATATAATGCTTTATCCGAAGACAACGCTTGTGGTGTTCAGGAAAATTCAAAGATAAAGCAGAAACTGAATCTACACGGAATGGATGACCAATCTCTGTTTACCAGCATGTCCGACAAATCCCTGTCTTCGTGTTCCAGTGATTCTAGCTCAGAAGAAAACCAGTTCTAATTTACAGTAATAGCATTGAAAAAAGCCCGAACAACACTAAAAATAATTATTATATCCTGAAACACACTTTTAAGTAAAGAAAGTATGCGAAGCTCAAAAAATTTAAAACACACAACATTCAACATTATTCTGCTAATACTCGAGCACAAAATCTCATTAGTAGTCAAAACGAGTTTTACATCTGCAACAGAGATAAAAGTATCATCAATATTAATCCTTATATCAGTATCGGATAAAATATAGATGGTTAGATGGCACAGATATTTCCAGGAACAAATTAAGAAATTATGTTAGATAACTATTTAATAGAGAATCTATATGATGGAAATGTATATAACAATATGCTGTGGTGCTTTAACACTGCTAGTGTTCGTTTCGTTAATATGATAACATTACTGTCACGAGCGTGATCTGTTTGTGTATGTCAAATATCATATAGTTTGAATATATATATATAAACATAAATATAAATTGGACATATAACTTGTGCATTTTATATTAGTTTCAATATGACTGCTTAACAATTCTTATTTTATGGTTATATACATACACCATACCTGAGGCAGACAGCAAATATCAGACCAAAAATTAGTTTTCTAGCTAAGCAAAAGATAAACATAAACACATTATGTAAAATAAATTACAGTTTAGTAATGAATAATCTGAATGAATTTTGTTTTCATGCAAGTTAATATGGACTCGCAGTTTTAAGCACCTGAGCAAGTCCTTGCTTGATTAAATTTTCTCATAGCTTTATTAAAATTCGATTGTTAGCAAGACTGCACTGATTATATGTAAGTCACGTGCATACATAGTAATCCTTTCTTCTTGGATTAAAAATATATCAAGTTTGATATACATAATTAAATACACGATGCCCGCACAAGAACAGGAAAATTAGACCATTGTAAGCCTTAGTACGTTTTCACTATAGTTGCAATTGTTAAAACATTGTCTCTCTAGGATTGATGTCAGTAGAATATTTCGTAGAATATGTGAAATCGTTAAAGCTTTTCAACAAAACGAATATGTGATTTTCTGTATTATATATGTGTGTTATGAATTTTATATACCCTTGATACATGAATACTAACCAAACTTTAACTAACTGAAAATATATCTGTTTATCAGTCTCCAAAAGTGACGATATTTTAAATGGTTCAAGGCCCACCCAACCTTTTACTTTCAACTGGCGTTACCTGTAGATTTGGTATTTATTTTTTAAGTGCAATTTATTTCAATGCGTACTTTGCGTGTTATTTTGCAGCTTCTACTAATACAAACATGTAATAGCTATCAAAGTGTAAAACACACACAATTGTTTTTAAATTTAACTATTCATCATAAAATTTATGTCACACAACTCCATTGGTAAGTATTGTGTTTGTTAACGCCATAAAGTTCTTTGGGAAAAGTTGAAAATTTTCAAACATTATTCTAGATTGCGATGCTGTTTTAATCAAGTATATATTTTTTTGTGTGATTATTCAAAGTATTCGCATAAAGTCGGGTAATATTTTTACTACTTATCTATCAATGCCTCTATAAACGTGTAAACATTGAAGAAAAAGAGCACACATGCATACGCACCAGTATGTCCAAAATTTCTCTTACCTTGGACTCAAAATATATCACATTTCACATGCATAACTAAATAGACGATGCTACAAAAGAATAAGTGAATTAGCCCATCACGAGTTTTAATAAATGAAGTTAATAAAGTAAAGAAAACTTTTACGAAGTGGTGTTGAGAGATAGAGGAATTCTGTTTCCGAAACACTAATTTATATCAACCAAAAAACGTACAAAATGTTTGTGAGGTGTTAAATAGAACAGCTGCTTGATGAACTTAAGATGGCTGAAAGTGTTACATCATCAAACCATCCTTGAGAGGACCAAAAAAAAAAGAGGGAAGTCTATAACACAGCTCTGTTGTTGTTAGTTTTTTTGACAAATGGAGAAAAGCTCTCTGTCTCTTAATTCTCAGTCTTTATAATTTAATCATATCAAGTGAATAGAAAAGAAATTCACTCCTTTGTTTTATGAACACCCCTCTCTTATTTGCTGTCTGTTTGTGATTAATAATGTTAGTTTTGTGTTGCTTATATAGTTCTTTTTAAGTTATAGTATAAAGTTTAACATGAAAGATTTATCAGAACAAGCAATGTTTTTTATAAATTTTTAAAAGATCAAGCATCATACTAACTAACGTACTATCTCGTATATGTTGACATCTGATGACCTTTGTGATATTTATATATGCTCTTTTTTGTGAATAATTTGTGCTAATTATTTTATTTTTTTATTTTAGTATATAAGAAAAATAAGTGTTGTTGTTTTGAATTGAGCACAAAGCTATACAGTGGGCTATCTGTGCTCTGCCCACTACGGGTATCGAAACCCGGTTTTTAGCGTTGTAAGTCCGCAGACATACCGCTAAGCTACTGGAGGGCGAAAAAAAATAAGTGAAATGAAATACACATCAACTAGAAATAAGATGAATGGCATTTGTATTTGGGCAAAAAACAATACTATAACTAAATGCTTAAAGAATAATATATTTTGAATGAAGAATGATTAGTTAACATAAGTCTCCATGCTTACATGACCAGACTTTTTTGACAATAAAGCAACGTTCAACAGAAAAAATTGTGGCAAAGTTGTGGCAATATTACTAATAATTTGTGTTTAAATCACTAAAAGCTTGTCTTCAAACAAGTATTGTTTTAATAATATAATTCTAAATAGTTAAACAACATTTTCAAAATTTCATGTCAAAAACATTCGTCTATTTAAATTCAATTAACATTTTAAAATATGAGATGAAGCATAGATTATTATTTCAACGACTAAATTAACGCCATCTGTTGGCCGTACTAGCATATGATTATTAAAAGTTAACCTTGTCTACAAAAGTTGTTATTTTAAATTTAACGTATAAAAAGTAATATGAAATAAAAATACCAAAAACACCATAAAATATCGTTCTTTAGCAAAAAACATACTCGTAGATAATTATGATCTTAAGAAGGTATATAATTAATTATTATTCTATAAATATCTGTTTTTCTCAAATTAGATGGTTAAATAAAATATACAAAATTATCAGAACTTATATAAATTTTATATATATATATATCAAAATCATTGTTGTGTTGTTATATATTATATATATTTGCAGATAGTTCTGAAAGTAAAGTAGCAATTGAAAAGATAGTTTTATTCGCTTATGTGTTGGTTGAAAGGTATACAGTGATAACAGTAAATCTAAAAATAGATATGCTACAATTCATAAAATTTTGTAATTTACCATGTTTTTCAAATGTTAGGTTTTTGTAAGAAAAATATGGTTTCGTTTATGATCTTCAAAAGTGTTTTTCATTAATAAGAGCTTCTTTTTTTTATTTGAAAGTAAATACTTATATTTGTAAGATTTTTTTCCAATTCAAGTTTTTTGTAGATTTATATTTACAAGAAGTTTCACGTGTTTCTACTTTCGTAATCAAGTAAACAATGCTAGTTTTGGGTTCAAACCTTCAATTTATTTTCATGGTGAGTTTCATGGTGAGTAATCGCAATGATGTTTCTAGATTTACCTGTTCAGTCCGAGCTATTTTTTTGGGAATATCAGTTCTACTATTTCGTAAGTACAAAATTATTTTTCGTTACCCGCGGCGCCAGTGCATGAGATCCGCGTGTGACATATTTATGCCGTCACATTTGTACTCTGAGAATGAAGAAAAATAAAGTCATCTGTGATGGGGAACGGAGGCAAAACGAGAAAATCGTGTATACTATAGTAAATATACATGCACTTAAGATAAAAATTTCGCGAACTTAGGGGTTGCACATCGCGTAATAAAAATGTTTTTCTTAGTATCATATAAGCAAGAGTTCTATTATAGTATGATATACATGTACTCCAGAAAAAAATTCTACTTCAAATATACTCGAATATACAAGCAACACAATGGGCTGTTTTCGTATATCGAGCCTCAGTTTTTAACGTTAAAAGCATTCAAGCTTAACATTGAACCACAAGGGACGGACAAGATATTATATATAAATAATAATTTGATTACTGGTGAAATGAGATATATTATTAAATACTGTTAAAAAGTTAATTAATTATAACAGTTCTCGAACTATGTAATGTTGGTTTTATGTCACAATTTCGTTGTTTAACTTTACTGGGAGTACGTTGTGGTATATTCAACTATAATTATTTTTATTATTAAAAAGTGTCAGTAAAAATTGCTTATTATTATGTGAAGTTATTTAATCATTAAAAATTAACATATCATCAAATTTCTTCAGTCTTTTTCGTCATTGATAAAAGAAAAAGAAAAAACATGAAGTGTTGCTTTTATGATTTTTTTTTATAATTGATCAAAATTGTCAACTTTAATTTGAATAATAAGTTTAAAGATAAATATCTATCTATAGCACTAGATGTAATAGAGAGGATGGTTAGGGCCTAATTCAGGTGTATTTTATAATCAAGATTGTCGGTTGCGTGTTGTGCTGCCAAAACAACCCGCTGCAGGACACATTGTGTGTTATTAACAGAATTAATAGTTTAACGGTATTAATCTTCTGTATCTCGGAGTGTAGTAAACCAAACTCTCCCATATTTTCTTTGGATATGCTATACGGAACTGTTACTTCACATACCAAATTTCAAAGCAATCAACTAAGAAATACCTCAGATATAGCATCTTCAATTCTAATTGAGTTTCTTTCTAATTTTTCTTTGCGCCAAAAGTACGGAAACTTTATTTGATAAAAAAATATACTTAACTTTTACGGATTTTTCTCTAAATTTACTACACTGATAAATATTTTCAAATTATAATTAGGAGTCTCCTTTGGTGTAAAAATAAAGTACAGGCGCAAAGTTTTCCAACAAAAATCGCTCTAACGTGATGAAAAATTTTGCACACACCTATGCAAAACGTCACAAGAGCTATCGAAATAACATTTTTACTACAGCTTAATCTAGGAATAGAAGTGGGCCGTTTATAGTTTTTTTTCCATTCTGATTAAAGACGGCTGATTTAGAGCAGCAAAACCATAAGGTGAAAGAACGTGCAGATGAACAGGTAATGGTTAAGCCAAGCAAACTAGATTAGCAGAGTCTGAGTCAAGTTTTCCAAAGAATTATACTAGTGGACGGTTATTATTCATTATTCATTACCAGCCCTCAATCAGAAATTTACTATAATTTTACGAAATTATCCTAATTAAAGATCGTTTAGTGTCAGATGATATTAACTTAAGCAATTAACGTATATAACGATCATTCCCAGTATTCGTTGGTAAAAGTGTAGCCCAAGAGTTGGCGGTGGGTGGTGATGACTAGCTGCCTTCCCTCTAATCTTACACTGCTAAATTAGGAACGACTAGCGCAGATAGCTCTCATGTAGCTTTTCGCGAAATTCAAAACAAGCCAAACCTAACCATAAATAACGATGCTTGATACGGCTGTACCGATTGCGTGGGAGTAATGAAAAGAAACTGTAAATCTAAATTTTATGACGTTACTATAAAGTACGTTTTAACACTGTTTTTCGTCTGAACATATTGACAGATATTTTTTTGATAACATGTAAATGAGTATTCCTCTTGTTACTCTGAGAAACCTTTATATTTTGATATTTTACACGACTTGTTTCAGTATTAGGCCTACGTCGATACCAACTGAGAATCGCTTGTCACTTTGCTGTTAATTGGTGTTGTTCTAAAGTTATTATTTATATCTGGCCCTATTGGTCTTGTGTTTCACGTATTGATCTTGAGAAGTGGTATTCCCAAACATGCTTTGCACTCTTAACTTTAAGTGCTTTATTGAAGTGAAAATCAATACTACTGTTCGATTAAGATTAACAGTTTCGAGAGATAGGCAGTGCCATCTGGTTGGATTTAACAAGTTTATGTGTGTGTTTTCTTATAGCAAAGCCACATCGGGCTGTATGCTGAGTCCACCGAGGGGAATCGTACTCCTGATTTTAGCGTTGTAAATCCGTAGACTTACCGCTGTACCAGCGAAGGACTAACAAGTTTAACGACATATGTAAAGACTAATATTGTAGTAGCAGTGTTGAAGAAACAATTGATATAAATCTGACGTCTATTTTTTAATAGTCGTAGAATTGTAGAAAAAACTTTGTGATATTTAAGAAATTGTTCAATTAATTAAAAAACAAAATCTAAATCTTCATCCTCTTTTGAATTTTGAGTTTTGGTACAAACAGATAATTAATATGTATATTTCAATTTAAAACAAATCATAATTTCTTCAGAGAAGGGAGAGGGGTTAATTCTGACTGTGCTTTTTGTGTGGATCGACAACAGGTTTTACTTGAACAGAGGGACGGTTTTCTTTATGGAATTTGATTAAATTAAAAAAGGGAGGAAGGGGGAAAAGGGGGAAGGGAATTTACGATTTTCAGGTATTTTAAAGATTCATTAAATCAGATTTTTGTTGTTGCTGTTTTTCTATTGAGCGATTAATCCTGAGGAGTAGAAAGCAAGTCTCGACTGTTTGAAATAAAATGAACTTATTTAATGGTTTTATTCCCAAAAAAATTTCTTTTTGCTTTAACTGACTAATTTTCTACCATGAAGAATTTTGTGTAAGTTTCAAACTCTATTATTTAACAAAAAGTGTCTATATAGGCTTGTAATAATTTGAAAAACAGGGTCAAAGTTCAAGGTTACAAAGTTATAGTTTTGCAACGATTTCAAAGCTTGTATTTGCCTTATTTTGCAACTATTCCAAAGCCGAAGTATTTTCCAAGGTTCTACATGGGTAAATATCCATGATATAACAGTCGTTGTTAGCTTTCGAAGTGTGTTGTTGTTGTTTTTTACTTAGAAAAACTAACTAACAACAAAATTCCAAAAAAAACTACTCAAATAAATTACTTTTGTGGAGTACAAAGTAACCGCTACTGTTCTCTTTCTATCCGAACATTTTTCTTTCTTTCTTTTTTAAATAAGTTCATTCACACAGTCTTAACGTGAAGTAGCCCAGATCTCAATAATCGTTGAGTAGTAAAAAGTGAAGATTTCTTTTTTCTCCTAACCGGAACGATAATGTTTTTTTCTTTTGGAAACATAGATTTTCCTGGACTTTTATGTCTTTGCCATAAGAGACTCCATGAGCTCTGTATAAATGTTTAATGTAATGCTGAGATTTGCACTTTTCATTGAAGTCATTGTAAACCCACAAAAATTTTCCTCCTTCTAACAAAGGAACAATATGTTATTTAACGTAATAATTTTGTTATCGTCTCTTAAAGAACACATGAGGTGAAACTATCTTTAACAAGAAAATGGAACACAATCAAACGAATATCTAGATAGACAGAAGAGAGGACAAATGAGCAGACACTGCTTGATTACTCACTACAAGGATGGATTGACAAAAAATTACTTTTCACCCTAGTTACTCATAGATAATTTTTAATATAATCGCGTGTGTGTGTATATATATATATATATATTTAAATGTATATATATACTATCAGATTAATGTGTGAGTCAGTTGGACAAGAGGGGAATTACACACACATGCTGCTTAATGTTTTGTTCTACTACCGACTAGCGTCGATTCGCAGCATAGGTTACCCAGAAGAATCAATAAGAGTCACGTGATGAAACTGAGGTACAGGGGGAGAGAAGGAAGAATGTTTACTGGGGAAGAAGAGAGGGACCGTTGATATTATTCTTCAAAATCACTTCTTCTACTGGTCTTGTTTCCCGCGCTTTCATTGGAAATTACTGAAAGGTATCACTATTGAATCAGAAAAGAATTATTATAATCAAACAAGAGTCGGTAGGAAAGATTCAACTCAACTGTCACAGTCTAGTATGCACGAGCGCGAATGTGTGTCTAGAAATAGAAATGAAGCAGCTGAAGCAGTTCCATCAGATATTGGGAAATAGGAAACTACTTTGAGTATTTTTTGTACGCGAAGTTCTTCGAGAAAACGTATAAGGTGTTAATCCTAGCTTGGACAAATTGCAAATGTAATGGTTAAAGAGATTTCTGACACTTCCTCACGAAACTAATGAAATTGATAAGAGCGCAGTAGCACGCACGAGACCGTCTGAGCAGCTTGTGTGGCATGGTGTAAACGTAAGTCTCTGAATCACATTTAATATATCACCAAGGTATGTTTAGTGGTAACACAATGGAGTTGAATTATGGTAGCTTATTGACAGTATTATGAATTTTTAAATGTGAGAGTGTTTATTCTAAGACTTTTCATCGGAGTGGTTTTATTGATAAAAAATGGAGTTTAGTGTTTAGTTGATGAACTAATGAATATTTAAAAGTACTAAAGCGTTAATCTCAGTTTATCATCGAGATATCAATAACACTGAGTTTGAAAATTAATGTCGGAGTCTCCATCTCCTTGTTACAGAATGGAATTTGAAAAACAGTTAGAATTGAAATCCAGTTTACCTGAAGGGCAAGTTTATTAACTGGAAAAGGGAAATGAGAGAACATTAAGTAAACTTATTATTAGTAAAACAATTACAATGATGTGTCAAAGGAACTTAGAAGTAGAAGATATGCTCTTACAAGAGTGCTTTTTATCCAATGAAGTATCCTCTACTTATTCTGAGACAGGTTTGTGAAATTAGAATAAAAATAATCATTTGTAGTATGCATCAAAACAGTACTCACTACTATGTAACATTAAAATGATGTGTGTTGGTTTTATATCATACATTATGACAACATGGAGAATATGATAAGTGTGTTATTTTTTATTGTTAGATGTTAATAAATTTGTTAGCTTTAGTATACCAGATGTTAATAAGTGTGTTACTTTGATGTGTTCTCTACTAATCCATGGTTAATAGCTACACCGGTCTCTCACAAGAAAACCATATGCAGCCTTCCTCGGGGCTTACTAGAAGAAGGCAGTGGATAAGCAGCCGATGCTAATTATAATTAGTGTCTAGTAATATAAGAGCTAAGATTAAACATAAGGAAGAATGTGAGGTAAAATATCTAAAAACTAATAACGTTTTCCCACATTTACCTTATATGTAAGTACATTTATATCAACGTTTTGAGTAATAAACAATTGAATAATTTGATTAGATTTGTTTTTGTTGATTTTAAGGTGATTGAATGCTTTCGTTATTTTCAGCACACTTTAGACGTTGATATGAAAATTATAATTAACATTGTTTCATTATTCATGTACGAATATTCAAAGTATTATGCTTTTTTTCCCATAATTTAGCTTTCTGTTTGTAGCTTTGTTGATTTACAGAACGGTTTTTAATTTACGCTTCCATTTGAAGGCCTAGCACGAAGTAGTGTAAATTTTAATTTGAAAAAAAAGTTATTTTTGGTTTTGATGTTGGATGGCGTTTTGGTTGTTGAGGCTCAAGTTATTATTTTAGTTCTGTTACTACTGTGTTAATTTCATTTACTGTGTATGTATGCTACATATTAATAATAGTTACTTTTAAAAGTACAACCTGTAAACAACAGTGAAGCTTATAATTTCTATCACATTGCTGTTTACAGGTTGTACTTTTAAAAGTAACTATTAGTAATGTGTAGCATATGTACACTGTACTGTTAAAATTTAAATTAATTGTTAGTGATAAGTATTAATTTTTAAATATGTTTGTTGTTCTTTGTTATTAAGCACAAAGCTACACAAAGGACTATCTGTGCTCTGCTCACTACTGGTATCGCTACCCGGTTTCTAATGGTATAAGTTTGCATACTCATTGCTGTGCCACTGGGTGCTTAAAGATATTCAAGTAACCAGAAGAACTCATTAGTTCAAATGAGATTGTATGTAGCTTATAGATTAAACAATACGTTTAGTGGGATATCAAAATATAAAGAAAAATAATTTTTATTTTTTACTTGTGATTCTTTTGTTTCAAGCTACAAATACACAACGTCTACTTATGTTTAACAAATCGGAAATACAGAGTACTAGCACTCTCTTAGCCCAGTCATGTCTCGCATATTTTCGTCACGTCACTATATCAAAAATGTGCTCATGATAGGTATGCAAAGTGTACTATGAATCTGAAGCATTACACATTACTTTGATGTATTTTATACGAAAAACGTAGATTAGTTTCACATATTTTACACAGAATGCAGTACAATAGTTTGACGTATTTCATACACAATACTGTTGATTAGTTTCTTGAATTTTATCAGGCAGCCAGTAGCTCTGCCTATGCATAGATTGCTCGAACTGTTAAATAGAAATGATATTTTAAATATATCTTCAATATATCATCAGAACTTTACAATACTACACAGTGTTTCCTTTTACAATAATGTTTATTTAATGATTGAGTCACCATTCCTGTGAATATCTGTAAATATGATAACAATAAGTTTGAATTTCTTGCTCTTCTTCTAAATCAGAAACCAAAACAATGGTATCAACCAGTTTCACTGATGTAACATACTTTCAAACGGAGTATCTGCTTATATAAGTATTGTTAACTAATAATACGTTTAAAAAAATCATAATTCTAGGATAAACGATATTACAATTATCCCTTAAAGTAAGCTATCTTATAGAAATTTGGTGTTCCTTAAAAAGCTCAAGTACAGAAATTATCAGCCAATAATAGATGAATAATAAATATTACAGTTGGAATCTCATTGTATTTAGAATTTAGTTATAAATACAACATTCATATTCCTGCATAAAAACAAACAGACAAGAAAAAACTTTTCAAAAATCAAAAAAATATAGGAATGGCTAATATCAATCGTGCAGTAATAATGCAAGCAGATTAGTAAGGATGGCATTGTCATCATCTTTACCAAATTAGTAAGGATGGCATTGTCATCATCCTTACCAGATTAGTAAGGATGGCATTGCCATCATCCTTACCAAATTAGTAAGGATGGCATTGTCATCATCTTTACCAAATTAGTAAAGATGGCATTGCCATCATCCGTACCAGATTAGTAAGGATGGCAGTGTCATCATCTTTACCAAATTAGTAAGGATGGCATTGTCATAATCTTTACCAAATTAGTAAGGATGGCATTGTCATCATCCTTACCAGATTAGTAAGGATGGCATTGCCATCATCCTTACCAGATTAGTAAGGATGGCATTGCCATCATCCGTACCAGATTAGTAAGGATGGCATTGTCATCATCCTTACCAAATTAGTAAAGATGGCATTGTCATCATCCTTCCCAGATTAGTAAGGATGGCAGTGTCATCATCTTTACCAAATTAGTAAGGATGGCATTGTCATCATCCGTACTAGATTAGTAAGGATGGCATTGTCATCATCCTTACATAATAGCACAGGCACGAATTAACATATAGCAATATATATACATACATATATATATAAAAAACTATCTAATCTCAACTGAGTTTAATTTATCCTATTTTTGTCTATTAACATCTTATTACCGTGTGTTTCTGTGCTATTACGTACAGATGATGCATATCTCATTCTTACTATATCTTTTTTTTTTGCATTGTTTTGAAGGATTGATGTTAGCTATTTTACATTTACTTCCTTTTTTGAAAAGTTATTTCTTTACTAAAAACCGGGTCAGAATATCTGTAACGGGCGGAGCACAAATAGTCCATTCTGTAACTTTGTGTTTAATTCCAAACAAACAAATTTCACATGTCCACAATACAGTGCTGTAGTTTGGCGTATTTTGTACACAAAAGTTGTACATTAGTTTTGTATCTATCTACTTACATTGCACTGAATTACTTTTAGTCACCATCCTCGAATTATATAGAAAATATACATAAAGATACGATTACAGTTTTACTTTATTCGGTTACCGTAACTACTGACGTATGTTGTTAATTGTGTTATGAACGGATGAGTAGCCAAACTGTCTTTTTCTTTTCAAATATATATTATGAAGAAAATACTGTATAAACGATGTATTAGAACACAAGGCTTAACTTATAGCATACACATAAGAGGAAAAAGTGATAAAATATTAATAATGAATAAACAAATCTGATCCAAGACTTAAAATAAGTTAGTACCAAAATGTATAAAATTTGTTTTGTGTTAGTTTGTGAAAGAAAATGGGCTAATAATAAAAAAGTTTGTATCTGCATTTCATGAAAGAAAATGGACTAATCCTGAGAAAGTCTGTATTTGCATTTCATGAAAGAAGATGGGCTAGTTCTAAGAAGGTCTGTATTTGCATTTCATGAAAGAAAATGGGCTAACTCTAAGAAGGTCTGTTTATGTTTGCATTTCATGAAAGAAAATGGACTAATCCTAAGAAGGTCTGTATCTACATTTCATGAAAGAAAATGTGCTAATTCTGAGAAGGTCTGTATTTGCATTTCATGAAAGAAGATGGGCTAGTTCTAAGAAGGTCTGTATTTGCATTTCATGAAAGAAAATGGGTAATTACAATAAACATATTATGTACATGTTAAAGAAAAGATTTTTGCACAACATAAGCAGGAATAAAAATTAAAAAAATCCGTGAAACAAAATCATTTAAAGCTAAAGAAATTGTTCCTGTGCAACGTGAAAACAACAACATCTAATGCTTGAGAATTGCATGTAGAACATTAATAAAACAAATAATTCTGAGGAATGTGTTCCTCTACGCGAAAAGAAAAACTGTTATTTCGAAAAAATTCATTGCTGTATAATATGAATGGAAATATTTAATTCCAAGGAAATAACTTTTGTACACGTATACATACATATAATTTTTAGATACAAAAGGTTCTGCTGGCCCATTTAGACCATTTTTTACAGCATAATCAGCCATAAAGTAAGAATAAAACAAACGTTAAAAGCTAGTCGTTAATTTTTATATATTTGCCAATTATTCACTTGGGCTCCTTTCATTAACTGCATCTACCACATCTAAAGGCAACTCATTCCATATAGGTTCAACCATCTAGCTAGAAAAATAAAGCTGTCTTAATAAAGATCAATCTTTCTCTACCACAAAATTTATATACGTGTTTCCTAAATTTACACTTTTTACCATTAAGTATGAAAAAACGTGTTGCATCAATGGTATCAATTATTTTATCAATCTTAAACATCTCGGTTAGATTCTCTTAACTCTTATCTTTCTTCAAGAGAAAATAATATCAGAGATCTTAATCTTTTCTCTTATGACAATCTTTGCATTCCAGGTATCATCTTAGTAGCCCTCCTTTGAATCATTTCTAACAATTCAATGCCATTTCTAAGATAACGAGACCAAAGCTAAACACAATACCCTAAATGCGGCCTAACCACTGACATATATTTTTTAGCCTCTTTAGACTTCTATTCAATATTTACGTAGCTACAATCTAAAATCATGTTTGCTTGGATTGCTTAACAGACAAATCAATAGAACACCAAGACTCTTTTCTTCCATAAAATTGTTAAGATTATTATCCATTAAAATTATATAATTTATACCCTTAATTCATATCGTTTTATCCTACTTGCGTCATCTTGCATTTATTATGATTAAAAGCGATCTGCAATTTATTCACTTACTCATCTAATGATCCAAATCCTTTTGTAAAGCAACAACAGCGTTCTCGTAATCAGCAACATCCAAAACTCTAACATTAACAATAAATTATAATATCTTTACAAGTCTTTTACGTGTCACCTTATAAAACCTGGAAATCGAGATACACCAAATTCGCACCCGTACTATTACCTAAATAATCATTGACCTCTTCGAAGAATGTTAACAAAGTTATTAGTAAAGTAAGGCTTTCTCCTACTGAAACCATGCTAACTGTCCAACAAAATATTGAACTTTGTTAAATGACTTTGTAATGCATCTTTTCTCAGGCTTTCAAAAACCTTTTTCACCACTGATATAAAACTAATAGGTTTGTAATTACTAGATCAGTTTATCACTTCCACCGAAGAGTACTAACATTAATCAACTTCAAATCTTCCGGCCCACTATTCAAGAGCTTAGAAAAATAGGAGCTTTGTTTGTTAGTTAGTTTTGAATTTCGCTCAAAGCTGCTCGAGGGCTATCTGCGCTAGCCGTTCCTAATTTAGCAGTGTAAGACTAGAGGGAATGCAGCTAGTCATCACCACCCACCGCCAACTTTTAAACTACTCTTTTACCAACGAGTAGTGGGATTGACCTTCACGTTATAACGCTCCCACGGCTGAAAGGGCGAGCATGTTTGGCGCGACGGGGATCCAAATCCGCGACTTCCAGATTATGAGTCTCACGCCATGCCGGGCCAAAAATAGGAGCATATAGTTTACATATTCAATATTTAAGCTCTTTCGAAACCCTTAGGTAAATATTATCTAACCAAGTAGCTTTATCATTGTTTAACTTCTCAATTTTTTATTAAAAAGCTCAAAATTAATGTGATTCGTCTTGTTTAATTTTGTTTCTATCTGGAAAATGCTCAAAATGAGGAATATTGCTTAAATATTCATTAGTTAAAATTAAAACAAATTCTAGTCATCTCATAATCATCAGACACGAACTTCCCTTTAATATCTTTTATCCATTTCCTTTAATCAATCCTAACATTTTGTTTGCCCTTATTGTGTCTAAAGAAGTCATTCGTACTAAGTTTAATATTTTCAACCAGACTTTTTTTTCATACAGATTAATATTTATTTCTAATTTTCCGTTTAATCAACTTTGATGATCTTCTATAATTTTCCAATCTCTGAACTTTAGTTTGTTTTGAATTTCACGCAAAGCTACAACAGAGATATCTGCGCTAGCCGTCCCTAATTTAGAAGTGTAAGACTAGAGGGAGGGCAGCTAGTCCTCACAACTTACCGCCAACTCTTGGGCTACTCTTTTACCAATGAAGAGTGGAATTGACTGTAACATTATAACACCCTCACGGCAGAAAGGGCGAGAATGTTTGGTGCGACAGGGATCCGAACCTGCGACTTTCGGATTTGAGTCGAGTGTCTTAACTACTTGGCCTTCTCAATTTTACAGTCAATTTTACCTTTCAAAATTCATAATGCTTGTTTTTAACTTTATTTTTCTAAAATGACCATGCCTTTCTTGAATATTTAAATTATTTATTTTTAATTGGTTTCTAGATTTGATCAGTATTTCCAATTAGTTCAGCAAATAATTAATGTCTTATCTCTTTAAAATCTGTTTGTTTTCGAAATTAGGAAGCAAGATATCACTGTATCTTCTTTCGAAACGACGCAAAACAAAAATTTAATAATAATAGAGTGATGACTTGCACCCATATTCTTTCCAGTCTCCACCCTATCAACCATTTCTATATTACAAGTTAACAATGAATTTTAAATATCATTGTTCCTAATATTTTTCCTAACCAATAAAAAAGAAAGCCACCCTGAAACGTTTTTAAACCCTGACTCTTTCATAATTTATATGCTTGAAATTGAAAACTCCCACAATTATAATTTAACAAACGGTTACATTTTTCGTTTTACTGTTGATTTTCTTATTAATCTCGTCGATTTCTTCTGGTGATCTGTAACAAGTTCTAACTAAACGTCTCGTCCACTTATATTCATTAACAGAAACTCAAAGAGATTGAACTTCATTGCTATTAGCTTTTAACTTTGATATCCTCAACTTGAACAGGCAGTGACTCATATTTAATGTATAAAGTCACTTCTCCCCATTTATAGTGCTTTACCCCTATTAAACAACCTACAACAGTGCATTTCAAAGAAATTAATGTCATGAAATGTGTGTAATTTTAACAAATTTTCAGTTTTTCCCATTACCTGAAATTCTTTCTTTTGAAGCTAGAATTTCAAAGTCATCATTTTATTTCTGACACTTCCAGCATTACAATAATAGCAGTTTAACCCTATCGTAAAATTACTTTGTCACTAAATTATTCAGGTCTTCTCTTGGTATATAGATGCCCTTGCTGTTGAATTAATAAAAAAGAAACGACTGATTTTAAATAATTCACTTCTACAAACAAAGAACGAATACATCGACTTCTGCAGTCCATGAATTCTAAGGCGTTTCAATACAGTGTGAAAGGAGCGATTAGTAATAAAAACTCACATTCTTCGTAACATCAAAGACAAGATTAATTGTAAGAACATTGTTGTGTAGCAGGAAGAAAAGATTCATTGTAAAGAAGCTGTTACTGTTTTTATATGAAATAGAAAAGTTAATTACAGTACAACTCTGTATTTCTATGACAAATGGGAAAATGATTAATTCTAAAACCAACCGTTGCCTTTGTTCATTTTACATATGATTTATAAAACATTTTCAGTAAATCCTAAAATTACACGGTGTCACAACTTTGAAATAGCGTAAACTTGGAAGTATTCTTACCATAAAAAAGGCTTGGCAGTTAGGGCGTTCGATTCGCAATCTGACCATCGCAGCCTCGATTACCCGTCACTAAACATGCTCGCTCTTTTACCCGTGGGAAAGTTATAAATAACCATAACCACGTATTTCAAATATACGGAACCATGTAAATAAAGTAAGTACCTGTTCATTTTTATTGCTGCAAAGCAAGCAGAGGTTTCCGTTATCAAGTGAAGTTTTGTTTGCTTTTGAAAAGCGGCTCGAGGGCTGTCTGCGCTACCCGTTCATACTTTAGCAGTGTAAGACTAGAGGGAAGGCAGCTAGTCACCATCACCCACTGCCAACTCTTGGGCTACTCTTTTACCAACAAATAGTGGGAATGACTGTGGCTGAAAGAGCGAGCATGTTTGGTGCACAGGGGATTCGAACCCGCGACCCTCAAATTACGAGTCGAGCGCCTTAACCACCTGGCCATGCCGGGCCCGATTAGTGAAGCAAAATAAAGATGAGATTAAAAATAGTAAAAAGAAGTCGATGAAGTTAAAACAAAAATAAATAATTATACACAATGATGTAACATTTGGAAAAAAAAAAACGTATCCATCAGACTTACCAGAAGAGAATTAATACATATACAAATAATTTAAACAAAATACATTATTATTATGACACAGCATTTTCAATAGGAATCAAACATATTATCATTAAACAAGAGACATAACGTTTCCAAATGTAAACAAAACAAGATAATTAATTTTGTAGTTCTGCCAACTTTCTTCAATCTAAATCTCTGGTTTATCGTGTTTGGCAGCTTGCACGACTGCCAAAATTTAGTTGCTAATTAGTTACTGTTTTTTATCTTAAAGTTGAATACTAATTATTAATTACGTTATCACATATCGATGATAACCTAATCATGATAAGGAGTGTATGTGGTGGTGAGAGTTGATACTCCGTCAGGGTTTTTCTTGAGAAAAAGCAAGTACAAATACACTCTTCAAGCTTTCGTCCTTTGGAATATTACTCAACTTATTATCTGGATGACTTTAAGAAAGATATCCAAGTTTACTAGTTTCTAGTAGGTTAGAGAAACGGTTTGTCAGTTACGCTGTTGCAGAAACATTGGTATTATGGAGCCTTACACGTTTCTGAATTCTGAGGCTGGTGGTTTTCTGTTTCTCCAATGTGTTGGAGTCCACATTCGCAGTGAATGCTGTGAATGATGTTTTTGCTTTCCATTAGGTTTTCAGGTGATTTGGTATCTACTTACTGCAATCATATTGTGTTGAGGATTCTGAATGCTGTTTTAAACCTATCCTTTGAAAGTGTTCAGATAAAACGTTAACATAGGAAAATATGGCTGCGTATTTGTAATTGTCTTTTTCTTGCCCTACGTTATGTGTTTTCTTTAGTTTCTTTTTTTGCTGAATATTAAGGTTATCTATTCTCTATCTATGATTTTGTTCAATTCTCTTATATGTATTACAAATCTCGTTCATTCTAGAGCTTAAGCAGTCTATGATGCCTGCCTTTTCACTAATAGAGTGTTGTCAGCTGTAGTTCATGGTTTCCTGTTAGCTACTATGTGTGATATGTGAATAAGGTGTATTAGTAATCTACGAACAAGAGTACCTTCTGTGATATATGGATAAGCTATATTAATAGCCATCACTTCTAGGAACGAGAGTTTCTTGTAGTTTTTCGTTTATATCGTGTCGTCAGTAACTTCGCTGGATATTGTCTGTTCAGGCTGTTAATAAATTATGGAATATTATCTGTTGTGTTATATAATCACGTTACAAATATATCGTTAACACATGCGAGCCCACTTCTGGGTTTCAGAGCTACTGTTTTGAAGACATTATCTTCGAAATGTTCTATGCAGAGATTACAAAATACTAGTGAAAGGGCGTACGCATGGCTTGGCCTTCTTTTCGAAATAGTATTTTTTTCTCGTTTAAATGAGTTTCGTTGGTAAGAAAAACTGTGTATACTGCTATCGTATGGACTGTAATAAGACATAAGCAAGCGTATAAAGTACGATATACGACCGTCACAATCTTATATTTCGTAACTCCCTATTCTGGTATGTTGTTGCAATAATCGTTTTCATCTTTGTTCTGGAGAAATCAGACAATAGAATGTAACAAAACAAACTTATTTGATTTGAGCCTGTGTAACAAAATTAGCTTATTCTATTTGACCTTATGTTACAAAATAACTTCTTCTACATCAATTTTATGTAACGAAATTAGTTTATTTTCCATGACCTTATGTAACAAAACTAGCTTAGCTTATTTTGTGCCTTCAAGTGGCAAAGCAGTATGTATGCAGACTTACAACGCTAGAAACCGGATTTCAATACCCATGTTGGGCAGAGCTTCATGTAGCTTTGTGGTGAACTTCAAACAAAAATTTAATTAATTAGCCAGCTTATTTTGTACGACTTTATGTAACAAAACTAACTTATTATATTTGAGCTTAGTTAACAAAATGAGGTTATTTCACATGACTCTTTGTAACAAAACTAGCTTATCTTGTATGGCCAAATGTAACGAAACTAGTGTATTTCATGTGACCTTATGTAACAAAACTAAATTGTTTTATGTGACCTCATATAACAAAACTAGCTTATTCTATATTAACTTATGTAACAAAACTAGTTTATTTTATGTGACTTTAGTTAATAAACTAGATTATTACTTATAACACTATGTAACAAAATTATCTTATTTTATGTGACCTTATGTAACAAAAGTAGTGTATTTTATACGACTCTATGTTACAAAACTTGGCTTATTTTATATGACTCTACGTAACAGAACTAGCTTATTCTATTTGACCTTAAGTAAAAATATTAACTTATTTTATGTAAGCTTATGCTAAAAACTATCTTATTGTATATTACCTTAAGCAACAAAACTAACGTACACATATTATGTGACCAGAGAAATTTCCTTTCGTTTGATTTATTAAAAATAATATAAAACACCCAATCTCTCATTCCAGAAATGCTCAAAGGCTGAGCCAGTGGCAGTAAAGAGAGCAAGAGCTTCACAATAAGTTATAGCTTTTATCTTTTGTCTAATTGTCAATGTTTTTGTAGGTTCATTTCTCCTTCGTGGGTTTCTTTAAATAAAAAAAAATGAATGACAGAGAAACAGAGGAATACCAACAATCTAATGTATCTTGCAAGACTCCTGTTGGGAAAACTCAGCAAAAACCTCTTGGTATGAGAGTACTTTTGACGACGTGGCTGGTGATTGCGGTCTTTTTATTCGCTGCAGGAATCGTTTTACTCATTTTTGGGGCCATTTACTGGAAGAATAGTGTAGGAATTTTCCTAGGAGGCGCCCTGTGCCTGGTCTTAGCTGTGCCTGTTACAGCATTTTACTTTTGGTACACTCGTTGCTACGGTGATAATCAGAAAACTCCACAACATGTGGAAAGCAAGCAACCATCAATGGAGAAGGATGTATCGACGGTTGGAACTCCTGATCTCTACAAACAACAGAGCTCAACAGCACCGAAGACTGAATCTCCCTCGATACCTCATGTCATTATGACTCCTCTTATGTCACTTCAAAAAGCCGATGAAAATGGACGAATTTCTAGAGACACCAGCACATCACGTGAACCAGAGAGCAACAAAAGTAGTCTTACATCAACTCCTGACATTTTAGGTAGAAGGTAAGAATATTCTTTTAGTTTCAATTTTAAGTAGAAATGAATAATATAGTGTAAGTGTCTGTTTTAGATAAAAGGTAGAAATATGGTGTTTCTATTTGAAGTAGAAGGGACGGATATGCTGTTAGTTTCTGTTTAGATAGAAGGGAGAAATATGCTTTTAATTACTACTTTGAGCAGAAGAAAATAATACGAAATCAAGATACGATCCAAAAGTATACAGAGCATGTTGTTCAGAACATTATCTATCTCAGTGTTCCTCTGTCAAAGGTCAAATGCAACCTTACTACTGTTCATTGTCCCCACACATATAAAAGTGATTGTTTATTTCATTTTTCAAGTAGTGATAGTGAAAGCGCATTTTTTTATTGAAATGGCAATCCCAGATTATTAATAATATATACAGGTGTGTAATCAGTAGAAACGAGGAAAGAAAGTCAGAGCAAAAGAAATGTAGAACTTATAGACCTACTGGATCCATAACTAGTATGGCGTGAGCTTAAATAAAACTGATTAGCTGTGGCCGCTTACGATTCACTCACGTGTCAGCGTCAGTATTTTCATATTGAATTGTGTGGTCTTCATACAAAGCAGGCCCGGCATGGCCACGCGTGTTAAGGCGTGCGACTCGTAATCTGAGGGTCGCGGGTTCGCATCCCCGTCGAGCCAAACATGCTCGCCCTTTCAGCCGTGAGGGCGTTATGATAGGACGGTCAATCCCACTATTCGTTGGTAAAAGAGTAGTCCAAGAGTTGGCGGTGGGCGGTGATGACTAGCTGTCTTTTCTTTAGTTTTACACTGCTAAATTAGGGACGGCTAGCGCAGATAGCCCTCGAGTAGCTTTGCGCGAAATTCAAAAACAAACGTTACAACTTCTTGTGCGAGACGAGGAACCGAGTACAAGCTTACCTGCTTCTAGTGGAAACTTTGTACTACTATACGGTACAATAAAATATAAGTTATTGTTCATATTTAACAATGTATTCTTTTGTTAGCAGTGTGGTAAACTCAGATGCCATGTTATTGTCAAAAATCACTTTAATTCAAATTAAACGAATGTTACTAATAAACATGATAATGTTTTTGGTCAAAAGCTCGACAGTAAAATTACAAAAAAAATTGTTTTCTGCAAAAATATATATATATAAATACATAATATATGCATACATACATATGTGACTTGTTAACAAACACAAAACAAGTGAATTATATTTGGACATTCTTTAGTTATTGGATTTTCTCAATCAAAAATATTACAGACTGTTTAACAGAAACGTACAAGAAAGTCAGTATTTCTTGTATCGTTATTTGTTTGTTTGTTTGATATATATCTGTACAAATTTATGAAAAGGAGTTCAGTATAACGCATATAGTTTTAAGTTTGATGTCACAGTAAACCACATTGAACAATAAACTTCATGATATTGTCTCAATACATGTATTTTTGCCTGTATTGTATAAAGAAAGAGGAACATCCACGCAATATTCTACTTTTTCAGAATATTTTCAATATATCGCATTATATCCATATTTACAAATATCTATTCTTTAATCGAATTAACGTTTGGCTAATTGAGTAAGAATTGTAATAATGGTATTTGAAGGAAAATATCTTAAAACTTTATCATGTTTTAATACCCCTATTAAGTTTCGTACGTTCACTAATTGACTACACCGAAGTTTGTGACTTTGTTTACTCTGTCTTTAATATCATATTAAGAGCAGTAAGTTAAAACTGTACAACCACGCAATAGATTGGATAGCTATCTTCATACTAAACAAAGTAAGAAACTGAGCAAAGTTTCACAGACCATTACATTTACGTTTTAGAAACATCCAGTGTTTCAGTTCATTTCAATGAGCAACACCCGTGCAATACCTCAGTTGATAGGAATATGTAGCTCCCAAACCATACACCAGTTTATTTGAATATGTAGTTCCCAAACCATACGTCAGTTTATTTGACATTTAATGTTCAAACTACACTTCAGTTCGTTTGAGCATATGCATTCAAAGTTTAAGAGGTCCTCAAGCTATTCAACAAGTTTTAAAATGTCAACCATAAATGGGTTATTTACAAAAATATTGGTTCGTTATTAACTAAGACAACAATACATACATATATTTATCAACATGATATTCCAGGCTAGTAGATAAAGTACAAATAAACCTCATAAGCCCCTCAGACTTACATATAAATCACATACGCAACAGTGCCGTTTATATATTAGAGTGTTACAGACAAGTGAGTTCTTTCAGCTAAGGCTTCCCACAAACAATCTTGTCTCATGTGGCTGAGCGATCGCTTGTATTTCAAATAGCACGAGACTCGTGGGACTGAAGATTGCATCTGCGCTGTCTTTACCGCATGGCATCCTGAAAAAGCACAAATTTCTCATTATCATGTGACATAAACACTGGTCTACATGAGACTTATCAGTGTATTAGATTAGCTTAACCGGCACTTTAGAGTTTGCTTAATATTCTCATAGTATATATATTTTATTTTATTATTATATTATATTATATTACAAAATCTTAGGTTTACCACCTAGAAAACAACGAGAAATATGGCTTAATAGATGAAAAAGTCTTAATAAATTAATTGCTGTATCATCATTTCATGATGATTTCTCCAAAGAAGTTTTAAAATAGCAATTATACAAAGATAGGAAGTGATAATTACACACTTGATCCTTGGACAGCAATATGTCCGTAGACTTAAATCGCTAGAATCTGAATTTCGACACCCGTGGTGGGCAGAACACCGATAGCCTATTGTTTACTTTTGTGCTTAGCTGCAAACAAACAAACACTTTAAGAGAGAGCGTGTGTGTGTTTCTCTTATAGCAAAGCCACATCGGGCTATCTGCTGTATCCACCGAGGGGAATCGAACCCTTAAACTATTCTGGAGTTTCAGCGCAATCTTGAACTGTGCAGAAAACTAAAAAGAAAATAAGTGTCTTAATTTTATTTATATTTTTTACTCTAAAATGTTAAATTTACTGAAGATCATCTTAGTTTAAACGGGGATCATCAAATAAAGACAACTTAATTAGGTCATGTTATTTGTATGTGTGTTGCCCCATAGTGGTACAGCGGCATGTCTGGGGACCTACATTGCTAAAAGCCAACTTTTCATATTTGTGATGGGTAGACCGCAGATATACCATTGTGTAGATTTGTGCTTAGTTACAAACAAACAGTTAATTAATTAATCAGCAGATTTTGTACAACCTTATGTAAGAAAACTAACTTATTCTATATGAGCTTAGTTAACAAAACTAGGTTATTTCGTATGCCTCTGCGTGCCAGATTAAGAAGGGATTTCACTATACTATCAATAAGTTAATTATTTTAAGTTAGAAGATTGGAACATCTCAGAATTAAAAATCTAGACGTGTTCAAGGATTTTCCAGAAAAAAAAAATCATTAGTTTCTGTCCTTACAAGCCTCTTGTGAAAAGCGAGAGCAATGTACCAATAAACCACACAAGCAACTCAGTTATGGCGCATAGGCTTAGATGCGATTTCATTGTCTGACACCTATATTTTCCTTCATAGGAAATGCGTTCCCTAAAACACTGGTAAAAGACACACAACAGCTGGAATATTATATACAGATGAGTGGTTTTCAGGGTTTTTAGGCTCAACATACCAATTTTTTTAATGCAAAAACCCACGCCTAGTTAAAGAAAACGAAAAACCTAGTAGCAAATGTTAATACTTTTAACATTTACCCGCTAATGAGAAGGATTATATTGTTTTTCTGGCACAACATAAAAAATTGGGTGCGATTTTCGTATATTTGGAGAGAATAAAACAGGGCCAGTCTAAAAATGAGGAGAGTAGTGTGTGTGTGTGTATATTTCCTTATGGTAAAGTCACATCGGCCTATCTGCTGTGTCCACCGAAGGGAATCGAACCCCTGATTTTAGAGTTGTAAATCCGTAGACTTATCGCTGTGGAGAGTAGTGTGTGTGTATATATATATATATATATATATATATATATGAATAATTGTGAAGTTGTACTGCTAATAACAGAAGATTGTGGTACAAGTTGTACGGTATGCGGATTTATAACGCTAAAATCAGAAGATTGTGGTACATTACTATTAAAATGGGATAAACTATATATTGGAAAACAAAATATTTTCTTTTATCAAAAATATTTAGATTGATGTCATTATCACTTATTTTAATTTATAAATGTAAATAATGTGCCTTAATTTTCAATTTCTAATTCTACTGGATAAATAGTATTAATAACAATATTTATTTCCGGATTTTTCATAGTAATTAAATCATTTATGTATCTCTAAATTAAAGCAAAAATACCTGAGATTATGTAATTTTCAATAAATCTATACTCCTAAAATAAAGATACAAATTTGCAATACGAGTAAAATAGTTAGTTCCCATTGGTACTTCTATTACTTGTTTAAAAACCTGGTTATTGAAAAATATATAATTATTATAAATGTAGAATCTTAATGTATACTTTCTGTTCTCTTTCTTCCAGTTCTTTGAAAAGAAAACAGGACGATTGTATTAATGAATTTATACCAAAAATAAAATATTTTAATTGAATTGTGATGTACAGTATGGCGAAATCAAATATTTGAATATTATTTATTTGCTCACAATTTCTTAGATATTCTGAAATAGATAGATTGTTTATTATCCAAAAAAGTATATTTCTTATCTTTAACATTAATATTTTTTAAAATTTTATCAAACCAAATATTAATTAATTAATTTAATAAAATAGCCAGTTTAATAACTGTTCTTATTAAACTAGAAATAAATTTAAATTTAATGGAGATTTATGGAATTTATAATAGCATATAGAAAAGGTAAATTTGGTTTATAATAAAGTTTTTATAAGCTGTAATGAAATTATTAATTACTGCATCTTTAGATTGGTTAATAAGTTTAAATGTTTGTGTATTATTGTTTTATATATTTATCATAATTAATGCATAAAACTTTTTACAAAAATTAGAGTTAATTTTATCAGTAGGAACTATAACATATTTTTCTTGTATTTCTTGTATCTTATTTTTTAAAAGATGGAAAGATAAATCTATATATATTTTTTAATTTTATAAGGGATAATTTAAATTTTATTTTTAAGTACACAAAACTTTGAATCCAAAAACCACCTAGGTTGATAATATATAATATTATATATTATATTTCAAAATATATTCATCAATATTTTTTCAATTGATTTATAAATATTATTACATTTTATGTCTATTCACTATTCAGTGTTTAGATCCTTTTTTGAGTATTTCACTTAATAATTTATTTTTTATAGTTTTAAAGTTACCAGTAATAATATGCTTATGAAAAGTATCAATAAATAAATTGTTTTCGTACTTACAAGGTAAGTTATTAACTTCATCTACATTTTAATTAGTTTAAAAAATTTATAGCTATACAACAGTGGACCATTTGGAACTCCGTATTTATAATCAACGATAAGCTTTAAGTTTTTACAAAGAAAAATATTATTTTTATAGACTGATGAATAATTTTTAAAATATGTTTAAAATTAATTACCAGATATGAAGGTTTAATTTGCAGTTTCTCGTTTTTAAACCTTAATAAATCATTGACTGTTAATCGATAATTTATAACATCTACAAATAAGTGCTTTGCATGAGCGTTTCAAAAATCAACTTTTTTATTATATCAATTAATACTCTTATTTTAGGAAGATTACGTTGATAAGTATTTTACACAAGTAATTTACTTACATTAATACTAGAATAACAATATTATCTAAATTGCTACAAAATTCTGAAAAATCAATTTCTTTTTTTTTCCTCTTATTTTTGAAAGTTATCTATAAGAAATTAGCAATATTAATCATTACTAAAATTTAAAGCAGTTAAACTATTAGAATTTTGGTTTAATCCGTAAGGATATAATGTTCTTAATTTCAAAATATAAAATTTCTTTCGCTGAAGTCAACTGGTATCTTTATTAACAATTTCTAATATGGTTATCTTAAAAGAAGTAAAAAATGGAATTCATTAAATTGTTTTCAACTTGAGATCTATACAAATTTATACGTATATGTAATGGATTTGAAGTCTGCCCTACATATTCCTTATTACATTTAGTACAAGCTAATAAATAAATTACATTTTTTATATTACAGAATGAATTTGTATAAGTAATAGGATGAAAAGTGCTTATATAGGACATGTAAGATATCTTTTGCAATTATATCTTATAAAATTAGCAGCAATATAATCGCTATAATCAGCTCGCTAGACTAAATTATAGTTTACACAATTTGTCTATTAATTAAGGCAATGACACTTGACTGCATAAAAGTCAAACCCATGCAATGGAAGAGTGCGACATAATCAACAACAAATCACATTCATTGAATATATACACATAGAATATTAATACTGAACAGTGAAGTAAAATAAAAAAATCAAAAGAAAGGACGACATTAAAAACAACAAATCAACCATCTGACTAATGATAATTTGTAATAAATGAAACAAGCACAAAAATAAAAAGCGCTGCACCAATCGAAATGATCCTCAAAGTATAGGCTTTGAGGGTATGGGGGGTGGCTTAAAAACGTACGATATGTAATTTGCTAAGCTAGTTTTTCTTTGTAAAACACTTGCATTCAAAGCCTTCCCTTTTGCTTTTAGTTTCAGTTGGTTTTGTTATATATATTTTAGTTTCAGTTGGTTTTGTTACATATATTTTAGTTTCAGTTGGTTTTGTTATATATATTTTAGTTTCAGTGGTTTTGTTATATATATTTTAGTTTCACTTGGTTTTGTTATATATATTTTAGTTTCAGTGGTTTTGTTATGTATACTTTAGTTTCAGATGGTTTTGTTATATATATTTTAGTTTCAGTTGGTTTTGTTACATATATTTTAGTTTCAGTTGGTTTTGTTACATATATTTTAGTTTCGGTTGGTTTTGTTATATATATTTTAGTTTCAGTGGTTTTGTTATGTATACTTTATATATATTTTAGTTTCATTTTGATTTTGTTATATATATTTTAGTTTCAGTGGTTTTGTTATGTATACTTTAGTTTCAGATGGTTTTGTTATATATATTTTAGTTTCAGTGGTTTTGTTATATATATTTTAGTTTCAGTTCGTTTTGTTATATATATTTTAGTTTCAGATGGTTTTGTTATATATATTTTCGATATCACCAAATCTTCATATTATAAATATTGTTTTTTCACTGATTCCTCAGAATAGAGATGATTAATCTAAAAACAAAAATTCCAGATATAAGTGTTTTAGTGCTAATTTTGTACGGTGGATAGCAATAATGTAATTTATTTGTTGTTAAGCACTAAGTTACAGGGTTATCTATGCTGTGCTCGCCACGAGTCCGCCTGGCATGGCCAGATAATTATTGCGCTCGATTCGTAATCTGAGGGCCGCGAGCTGGAATCCTTGTTACACCAAACATGCTCACCCTTTCAGCCGTGGAAGCGTTCTAAAGACACAATTACTCCCACTATTCGTTGGTAAAAGAGTACCCCAAGTATTGGCAGTGGATGTAGTGATGACTAGCTGCCTTCTGTTTAATTTATACTGTTAACTTAGGGACGGCTAGCACAGATAGCCCTCGTGTAGCTTTACACAAAATGAACAAAAAACACTAATAGTATTAAAACTCGATTTGGCGGTGCAAGCTGTTAGACGTACTGCTAAGCCACCGAGGAACAGTAATGTAATTAATCCACTGAAAAAACTAAAATTTCTTTTCAGATAACTTGTGAATAATGTTGATATTTTATGTGTTCGGAAAATTAAAATATTTCTTCGTATACTTTTATTTTTGTATCACGTTTGAGATTGTAAAATAATAATTTAACCACGTTAATAACGTTGTTTTACTTTTTCTAATGTAGATGTGATATTTGTATGTGTTGTAATGCTATGTTTGCGCCCTCCGCTAGTACAGCGGTATATCTACGGATTTACATCGCTACAATCAGAGGTTCGATTCCCCCTCGGTGTGCTCAGCAGATAGCCTGATGTGGCTTTGCTATGAGAAAACACACACACGTTATGTTTGTATATTTTGCATCGTTGGTTTTAAAAAAGAAGTCTAGGCTAAAAACACAGTGCAATTAATCATGTTAACAAAAGTTTAGAATTATCGAACTGTATTAATATTTTGGAACAATATCAACAGCTGTGTTTTTTCAAAATTTTTATTTCTTTTCCAGGTTTCTCTTGAACAAAAACAATCTTGCTCCTCTAGCAAGTGCCGAAACTCTTACCCCATCGCTGAGGTCATCCTTTGCAAGTATTAGTAACGCCATCTAGGGTAGAAAAACAATTTCTTGGTAATTCCCACTCCTCACCCGACTGGATGTTGAGCAGCACATGTGTAAAAGTTTAAATTGTATTGTCAGCGTAAATATTCATACTTTGACAGACCACCTGACCGATACTTTAGAAAATTAGCGATGTTCAAACAGTTCAAGAATTGCCAAACCTTCATTTAGGAAACAACGACAAAAAAACTGTCGTAACTTATTGAATATGAAAACATCAATATTATCATCTTTGTAAATTGTGCAAAGCTCTAAGATATTTTACACTGCTGTTTCGATATCCAAAAATATTTTCTGGAAACAATCCTCATTGGAATTTTTATTTCTTACTGAGCAAACTGAACAAAAAATTTGTAATACTTCCAGAAGTTCATAATGTTTATTATAAGCTAGCTTGTCTGTTGTAAAGGAAAAATTGGGAAAGACGTTTTGTAAATTATCAGACCAAGATTTTGCTGCTTCACATTCATTGAAATTTGCCTGTTAATCGTATTCTATTGAGCAGTTGTGAAATAACAACGTAAAACTTATACATAAATGTAGATCAAATGAGTGAGTAAGATGAATTGTCATGTGTATGTTATTGATTGAGAGCTCACACACAACCGATCAAACGGAAATCTTGGACCAAAACTTTAAATATGATATGTTTATATACATACATATATATACACACACATATAAAAAGCTTTCATGGGTTTCTTGTCTGTTTATTTACTTATTTAGTAAAGAGAAAAATTGTTTGAATTATATGAGTTATTTCGTTTTATCATTAAAATATGAGAGGGAGGTAATTTTCTACCATCTTATAAACCGTCATTTTGTTTGGAGTTATTCAGAATTGCTATGTATATTTATTATTTTTACCTTAATAAGTCTGATAGAAACAGGCTAACTATAATGCTTCTGGAAAAATTAATTGATTTCGTTAATTTGTTATCGTCACAATGATTGTTTACTGTTAAACACAAGCCTGCAAAGTGGGCCTTTTACCACTTCTCACTGCAAGAAAGAAATCACAAAATTTGGCGTTATAAGCGTTGAAGCTTGCGGATGAACTAGCAAAATTTTTATTTTATGAGAACTCACATAAGAAATAAAAGAATACACAAGTTAATATTGTTTCAAAATTATAACTGTGATTCCCCTGCAAATTAATGCTGATTTTTAAGGGATTTCATTTAATATTATTAAAGGATTTCTGGCCTGTCTGGAAAACAATGTATTAAAATATCTGCTATATGTTGAGCCATCAACAAGGATTTTGAGTACCACAAACTGTTTAAAGTAATCTCATTGCTGTGGTTGACAAATAAAATAGGGTTGTAATAAAATAGACTCGTGTATATAAACTCTTGACTGTAATATAGTTTATAACGAACAATGTAAAGCCACGTGATAACATGTGCCAATGTGTAATTTATGACTGTCAGAAAACTCAATTGTAAGTGTTCTCCCTTTGATACCATTATCTCCCAAATTAACCGTAATATATACTTTTTGAAAGTTAGAATCATTATATATATATATGTATGTGTATGTGTGTGTGTGAGTGCATAATGTTGACTAAGAAATATTATATTAACAAAATTCCATTTGATATGATTCAGCTAGTAAGGAGTAAAAATGAACTGTGTTGGTTTTCACTTCTGTAAACTCAAATGATGCAGTAAATATTGAACTGAATGTGGATTGATCTTGTAAATTCAACTACTTAGAGGTAAAATAATGAACTTCGTGGGTTTCGATTTCAGCAAACTCAAGTGGTATGGTAAAAATGAAGCTGAATTTGGTTTGTTTTTAGTTTGTTTTTAAGCGCAAAGCTAAACAATGGACTACTCGTATTGTGTTCACCACTAGTATCGAAACCTGGATTTTAGCGTAATATATCTTCAGACATTCCTGATGCACTGGTGAAGGCTTGATTTTAATAAATTCAAGTCGTTAACGATGGGAATTGAACTATACTTTGGTTGAATTTAGTAAAACGAAGTACGAGACACTTAGTGGAAGAAATGTAATTGTGTTAACTTGATTTCAGTAAACTGACTAGTCACTGGTAAAACCCAATTTTATTTGGCTTTATTTCAATACACTCAGCTGATTTCTTGTAAAACTTCAACTGTGTTATTTTATTTTCAGTGAACTCATATTGGATGTTGGTAAACGTTGAATGTTGCTTGATTTCAGTAAATACAATTAGCGGTAGTAATGAAGCTGTGTTAGGCTTAACTATAAGTAAATTCATGATTATCAGTAGAAATTAAATTGTGTTAGTTTTGTTTTAGTAAACGTAACTATACAGCTGCAGCAGCTGACTTGTGTTTGTCTGGATTCATTAAACTTGTTTTGTAACAAGTATGAATAGTGCTAAAATTAGTTTTTGTACGTAACAAGCTGATTAGCTGTAAGATTTAACCTGTGTATTAGGGGATTAAAATGAAAATATTTACAATAATATATTTCAAAATTTTCACAAGTGAAATGAAATGAGAAACCTCTAAAACAAGTGTAAAAGTTTTGTTATTTATATAAATTATTTTGTTGTCCGTAGAAATAGATATAGTAAAATACATGTCTTACTCGCTTTAATTGAACGTGCATTTTGTAGAGCTAATACGAACAAATAAACAATTTGTAGGAATACTTTTTGTATAAAATGTTGTGTCAATAAATATGTGTTTTTTTGTGTGAATTATATTCTGTAAATCTAGCTATTACAGCAAACAAATCCAAATATCTTCCACGTGTTGAAAATAAAGCATTTGTGTATCGATTTTATATCTGTACGTGTGATATTTTTCTGTTTTTTAACATTTGTCTTTGAAATCTTTTGTTCTAAAACTTTAAGCACGATATAACGACAGTACAAAAAATGAAATAATGTAATAATATATGAGATACATTGTATTAATAACGAAAACAAAAGGGACACTTTGGGCTTTGTTTCAGGAATACGTTTGGAAACTACCACAGAGACATTGCTTTTGGATTAAAGTTATTTGATAGTGAAAAGTTTGGACAAGGTTTTGATTTTAAGTTCACAACATAAAAACGATTCAGTTAGAAGACAGAAACATACTTCTCACCTCATATTTCTAAGAGCTATCCAACTTCACTTATTTCGCACTCATTGTTGGAATACACACTTGGATTTGTCATTGTTGCTAGGGCTTAAGCTACAGTTGCAATAGTCATTGTTACTGGAACGTTTATTTAAAATCAACATTACTGCTTGAAGATGACTTTATGCGAAATTTTCAATCATCAAAGACGACAAGAAAAATAACAGTGAAAGTGGTATTTTACTGGGACTTAGCACTTGACTCGTAATCTGTGAATAGCGGGTTCGAATCCCTCTTACACCAGATACATCTTACCCTTTTGATCGTGAAGGCGTTGTAAGATAATGGTCAATGCAACACTGAAAGACTACCCCAAGAAACCGGGGTCAGTGGTGATGACTAACTGCCTTTTTCCTTGTCTTTCAACGAAAAATATGGATTGACATATAGTCCTCGCGTAGCGTTGTGCGGATTAAAATATTGTACTTTATAACCACTAACATACATTTTACACTGTAATAATTGTTGTATCGAAAAAGTCTCCAATTTCTAATTTCACCTAGTTTACATATTGCTATTTCAAATGACCGAAAAATTTAATTTTAAATTACAAGTAATTAAATGTTAACATGTATCAAATTTATATTTGCCAGCAAAATTGATACACACAATTTTCTTTCTTAACACAAATATATTTTAATATACAAAAAAACAAAAACAATACAACGTTTAATAACGGTTATTACAAATAATAATTTATATACAAGAGTCTAACAGACAATACTGACTCTTATATCTGGTCTACTACTGAATCTTTTATCAATGTTTACAGAAAGCTAATTAATTATTTATTTATACAGCATCATATTTCTCTTGACGGCTAGCTAGCTTGAAACACACGTAAGCTTTCACCGAGGACATGTAATGTACTCGTAGAAAACCTAATCTCCGAAGTTAATTCACTGAAGTTAAATGGTCTGTAATGCTCGAAATCTATAGAAGTTCCTGATTAAATATTGTAAGTACTAAGCGTTACTCACATTTATAGACTCAGAGCCTTATAGTTTACTGACGGTAGTAACCAAACAATATTCTATTACTGTGTCTTGGCACATCAATTTATAATATTCAGGTGAGCTTCTCGAAATTTTACTTGACAACAACGTAAAACATATATTGTTGATTCTTAACTCGAGAATCTTCTACAAATTTGGAGAGCAAGGCGTGACTTGCGCAATGCGCATTTAACAATATACGTTACATGCATTAAACTGAAACGTACGTAGATATTAAAATAAATAATAACAGTAAATCCTTTAACGAATGTAATAACAAGTGTAATTCGGTTGATAGTGGTTTGAAAAACAAGGAGAATGACAACAACGACAAATATAATGGAGCAAATAATTGTTTGTTTTTTCAGTTATTCGCGCACTATTACTCAAGGCTTCTCTGCACTAGCCTCACGTAATTTTGTACTAAGGAACTAAAGGGAAGACAGCCAGCCAACAGCGTTCTCTAGCAACTCGTGGCTACTCTTGTATGACTGAATAACGTAATTTACCCATTTCGTTTGTAATGAACTCACGGTCTTCAAAGTATGGATCGCTTTGTTTTTCTTCTTTTCATTATTATTATTACTATTCTGTAATCACAGGAAGCATACGTAAAACATGTAATACCTCAGACCGGTATGCTAACCACTGCTACGTTCAGCTCACTAAAGAAATTGAACACGCCATGTTAAAGGTAATTCCGTAAATATGAAACATAGCGAAAAACATTTGAACAGTGTTACTTTTGATAGAATTCAGTTGATGGAAGTTAAATCGAATAAGTAATTTAATTTTAAACAATGTTTGCGATACATTTAAAGTGATAAATGATGAAGTTTAATACGAAAAGTATATTGTTATTTTAAGCAAACCATGGTTGTTGTTTATCAGGGACAACCAACAAAATATAAGCGCTTTCAATCAATATGAAAATTGTTGAAACTTTCAATGCCTGTATTATTCGATAATTTGCTTAACAAACTATTGCGTACTTGGAGGCCCAGCATCGCCAGGTGGCACTCGACTCGTAATCCGGGGATCGCGGTTTCGAATCCTGCTTACACCAAACATGCTTACCATTTCAGCCATGGGAGCGTTACATGTGACGATCACGGTGAATCTCACTATTCGTTGTAAAAGAGTAGCCCAAGAGTTGGCGGTGGGTGGTAACGACTAGCTACCTTTCCTCTAGCCTTACTGTGCTAAATTAGGTACGGCTAGTGCAGATAGCCCTCGTGTGGCTTTGCGCGAAATTCTAAACAAACCACATACTTGAAAACATATATTTCTCTAATTACCAACCTCTCTTCTGTTTTTTACAAAGCTTAACATCTATTCACCCAATTACCTTATTACTAGACTAAACTAAACTAAACTAACGTGGCAGGGGTTCAGTTTAGAGAGAGAGAAATCAGAAGAGTTCTATCTCCAACTGGGGTGTTCAGGAACTTTGTAGTTCCTCTTCGTCCCCTTACGTGAGAAATGTTTTAAAATATCCGTGGAATTTTTACTTTATTTTTAACATTTCAAAAAATGGAGTTGTGTATTTGTGAGTGAGAGGAAGGACGGGAGAACTGGACGAAAGCAGCGAAAGTGAAGTGAGCCAGACCTTGGCTCGAGGATGGAGTACCCTGGCGGCTGGCGAATTGGTTTTTAAAATTTACTGTAATTGATTAGATACCCTTGACTGGGTAAACGGCCCTTTTCAGAATGAGGCTGGGACCTACAGGTCCGATGCCAGAGATTTTGCTGTGGGGGGAAACGGGAGTACCCCGAGAAAACCCACTTTCACGGTCTGGGCGCTAACGCCCAGACTATTACTAGACGACGCGTAAAATGTAATATATACACCTTCCGGGGCTATAAGTAAGCAAGATTTCAGTTGTATTTTATGGTAACCCTGTAAATATCGAATAAAACGTAAATACCTTGCACGTTTTCCTGTGTACGACGTAGCAAGAAAAAAGGTGCACAGTAAATTATATTAATATCTTTCATAGGTAAGTACTTCAAAAATATTTTGATTTTCCCTGGCCTACTTGAGAAAGTAATTATAATTAGTTAAACATTACTTGAAAAATTAAATCTTGAGACAACAAGATATTAGCTATTCTTTAACAAAGGCTTAAGAAAATGTTGCATGGAGTTTGTTGCCAAAAACATTACAATTCTAGTCCATGACGTTGTTACAACCAATCTATACTATGATATACTGATAAAAGGTATGCTGATATATTTTAAATATGAAAATTAACCACGTGTTTGATGCGATGAATAAAAATATTGAAACAATGAAATTGTGGTTATCCTAACGTTATATATTTTATGTACCTACAGTACACGACTAAAGACCACTTGTAGAGTCTATTCGGCTTCCTATCTGATTTACGTTAACTGCACAGAAAGTCGCTTCAGTTTCCACGATATGGAGAATACCTGGAATACAGCACTAAAGTACCGTCTTTTTTAGTATTTCCTGGAAAGCGTGAGTCTCGTTATGTTACTGTCTGATTACGTTATGCTGTGACAGTTTCACTGAGAAACACGAACATGATCATGCGCAGCTGACACACTGAGGTATGTGTCAAACATGCGTCCATTACAATCATACTTGGGAAGCAAATAAATTGAGTCTAACAACAGCAGAGGGCAGGAGAGTCTCATACAGTTTCTAAACATAAATCCTGAGTTAACGTTTTCCATGTGTTAATAATCAATAGAAAACGCTAAAGAAATAGTAAATAGAAATTTAAACACGTTCCAATATATATCGCCAAGAGAACAGTTCATCAAGTAACATCCTGGAGGTGTTAAATGGACACCTGCTGAACGTCATGACCTTGATAATGCATCAAGCGCGACCTCCTTTTTTAAGTTAACTCTTTTACGCTTCAATATAAAATTACAAAGGTGCGACTGAAACAACACATTGGACAGGAGTTTCAAACAAGGAACAACAACACATTAGACAGAAGTTTCAAACAAGAAAGAACAACACATTAGACAGGAGTTTCAAACAAGATACAGGTAAGTAGTAAACTGTGCTCGTCCTTTCAATAAGTTTTATTATTATTATTTGGAGAAGTTTATAATAATTGATTAAGAAATATTTTTCAAAAAGTTTATTTAACAAATGAAAATATAAATCGACATATAAATCGGCATTAGGCCAAATAAATATGATAAAAAGCTTGTTTGTTTTTGAATTTCGCGCAAAGATACACGAGAGCTATCTGCGCTAGCCGCCCCTAATTTAGCAGTATAAGACTAGAGGGAAGGCAGCTAGTCATCACCACCCACCGACAACTCTTGGGCTACTCTTTACCAACGAATAGTGAGGTTGACCGTCACATTATAACGCCTCCACGGCTGAAAGGGCGAGCATGTTTGGTGCGACTGGGATTCGAACCCGCGACCCTCAGATTACGAGTCGAACGTAGTAACCCACCTGGCCATGCTGGGCCTAAAGTTTATGCGACAGCCGGGAACCGAACCCTGATAAAAAGCACATACAGTGAGACATAATGCTTCATTACACTTATTAGACCCAAATCTAAACTATATTTCATTGAATTAAAGAATTAAAGAAAAATAAAATAATTGATAAATTAGTTAAATGTATTTTATACATTTTTATGGTAAACGAGTAGGAAATATTACAGAGAAAAAAGCATCTTACGAAATCCAAAAATAATCAAAAAGTTTATCATGATTCAACAACCACCATTGTTGAATGAAACAGCAATTTCAGGATCTGTTTGTTTGTTTGTTTGAATTTCGCACAAAGCTACTCGAGGGCTATCTGTGCTAGCCGTCCATAATTTAGTAGTGTAAGACTATAGGGAAGGCAGCTAGTCATCACCACCCACCGCCAACTCTTGGGATACTATTTTACCAACAAATAGTGGGATTGACCGTCACATTATAACGCCCCCACGGCTGAAAGGACGAGCATATTTGGCACGACGGGGATGCGAACCCGCCACTCTGTCTTATATTTAGCAACTCAGAGACAGTAAAGTGAAAACAAAAAGTTCACGGTGCCTAAATTCTTAATTAAGAATCTCATTGTAAAAATGTAACAAACATCAGGTAATTAGGTTATGCTATTGTCATCCTTCTTGAAACTGAAAAACAAAACTATTTATTAAAAGTACAGTTACCACAAACCATTGTATATCTCTTTGATTTTAACTCATTAGCTGAAAATGAAATTTAATCGTACAAATTAAAAAAAATTGATTAAAACTTAAGTGATCAATTTATTCCCAACTTGTGCTTGTTATATGATCATAAAATTGTCATGTAAACTACTTGTTGGTTGAATCTTGCGAAAAGCTACTCGAGAGTTACTTGTACCAGACGTTCCTAATTTAGAAGTGATAGAGGGAAGGCAGTTAGTCACAATACGCAAATTTAACTTCTAGGCTACTCTTTACCAACGGAAAATGGGATTGGCCGTATCATCATAACCCCTCCACGACGTAAGGGTAAGCATATTCGGTAGCAGGACTCGAACCCACGACTCGCATACACTGAATAGAGCACCGTAATCATTAAACCGTTTATTCAGTGAAGTCTAAGAAAACTGTAAATATATTTTGGCGACTTTTATTAATATCCTATTTTTGAAGTAATAATATAAAAATGTTTAATATAAAGTCTCTTTCCGTAAATACGTATAAAACATTTATTATTTGGAATTAAGCAGAAAGTTATACAATGGGCTATCTGTGCTGTGCCCACCACGGATATCGAAACCTGTTTTTTCCGTGCTAGTGGAAGGTGTATAAAATATTTGTCATTGTAATAAAGAAAGTAACAGAAACTATGCAACATTTTAATGTAAAACGGTCGCATAAATTCAATTACCCTATTTTCCCTCTTATAATGGAAGTTTATAAAGAAGATGTTGATTCTTAAGAAGAAAAGTTATAAGTAAATAATTTCAAGAAATGAAATGGCTGTCTTTTTGAAGAATACTGTTTACAGTTGGAAACATGTAATGCAAAAACAAATACACTGTAATACCTGAAAACATCTGATAAAATGTGGAAAAATAAAACCTACAATACGGAAAAAAACCACTGAAACTAAAAATAAAGCCACTTTTCTGACTGGTGCAGTCCCCCCGTTGGTAAAGTGCTAAGTCTACGGATATATGACGTCAAAATCAGTAGTTCGACACCTCTCGATGGACACAGGAGATAGGCCGATGTGTCCTTGCTATAAGAAAACACACACTCTTAATGGTGCAAAAATATATAATTATTTTTTAAAATATATGAAAAATTAATTTCCTCAAGAAACTATGGACATGTAGTTTTCTTAAGCACACTAAACGAATAATCAATCTGTTGTTCTGTTTTATTTACTTTAATAAATAAGGCTCTGTACAATCATTTTTTGTGTTAAAAGTACTAGTTAAGAGCATTAAAGTAATCATTTTCTAATTCTGATGCTCTCGAGGCTAGTTCAGTGAAATCCTAATAATGTAAGTCGGTTATCTAGACGTAAAGTAAATTTCCAAACGATATTCTTAGTTCTATTTTACTTTTCATACTCGATAACAAAAACAATAAATAAACTCTTTAAAAAAAGAAACGCAAAAGGCAAAATTTGAGACATATTGTTTACAAGTTTATTCCGGGTAGTTCTGTATGACATGTGTGAAACTTTGCACATTTACTGCTGAACATCCAAAGTCTGCAAAGGCGAAGTCCACGCTCACTAGTTGACGTTTAACGTCACTCAACGTCAATAACGAGTATGCCCCCTGTGAGCATCAATAACTGCTTGGCATCTCCTGCCCATGGAAGCGATGAGATGACGAATCACATCCTGTGGAATGGCTGTTTACTCAGCCTGCAAAGCTGCTGCAAGCTGAGGTAGAGTCTCCGGTTGAGGTTGTCATCGTCGCAGACGTCGGTCCAACTCGTCCCAAAGATGTTCGATGGGGTTTAAATCTGGTGATCTGGAGGGCCAGGGAAGAACGTTGATGTTGTGGTGTCTTAAGAAGACAGTGGTGAGTCGGACTGTGCGAGGATGGGCGTTGTCATGTTGAAAAACGTCGTTGACGTTCACCATGATGGGTTGCACATGGGGCCTAAGAATCTCGTCGACGGTTGCGTACGGTCTGATCGAAAATCCTACGCAGCCCTGGTATGGTTGAGGTAGTAGACGTCGCAGTGGTGGTCCTATCCCGAAGGTGACGTAACCGGATGTAGCGATCTTGTGCGGGCGTGGTCACACGAGGTCTGCCAGATCGTGAACGGTCACAAGTTGATCCATGTTGTTGGTGACGATTCCATAGCCTTGTGATGGTGCTTGGGTTGACATTCACAACTCTGGCAACATCTGATCGAGATTCGCCTGCTTCCAAGTGACCAATGGCGTTGTTGCGTTGTGCTTCAGTCAGTCTTGGCGTAACTGTATTGCGTGTCGGTGGCTTAACACTGAGCTATGGAAACCGAGAACCAGTCACTTTTATAGGGATTTTGCACATGTTGCACTTGCAGAACATGCAGATCTCTCAAACAAATTTATTGGACACGCATTCGTTTTGGCGAAAAATCCGATGTTTTCCTCCGTTTTCAAAGTGCACAACTTTTATTGTCATTTTGGTCTGAAAATCAGTGCCTTAACACGTGTAACATCACATACTCTGAGCTTGTAACGTTATTACATATATTTCTCTTTAAAATAACAAAAATATCCCTTTTGCGTTTCTTTTTTTGAAGAGTATATATACATTGTGTTCAAACGTTAGTTTCGTATTATTCATTACATGGTATACGTCTTGAAACTAATATATTTTAATTTTCTGGTATTCGTAATAAGTTTTTGTTTCGTTGGAGAAACTAGAAACATTTTGGTTTTGCTTAAAGTAAGACATGAAGGCGTTAACTAAATTGTACTGGTTTTAGACGTAATGTAAAGAAACGTAAGAGGAAAATTTATAAGAAAAAGAAACTTTTAAATGAATTTTTACTGAAATTAAATATAAGACTGCAGTTATCTGTATTTATTTTATGGAAAATGTTAGAACTAGAATCAGGCAAGATAATGAAAATCGATCGTTTCCTGAATGGAATTATAAACAGTTTGATATTTTTCTTCGTCCTTGAAATGTGAAAATTTAATCAGGATAATATAAGTGATCTCTTTGTAAATTACATAACATATTTATAAAGGTTGAAACTACCGAGAAACGTGATTGACGTGATGATACACTACTAACTAGAGTTAGTACCTGTCACACCCATACCTGACTAGATGACAGAACCAACTGTATTTCGTGTTGCATTCAGAAATATTTAAAGACACGAACTCTCTCTATGCAAACAGTTCCAGAAATATTTATCTTGTAATTGCTGGCATATATGTTGTGAAACGCGTCAGAAACACAGTAGTTGAGAGAATCATTTCTAGAATTCGCATTACTTGTATTGAATAGGAAATTGTTGGAGTAATGTGACCGAAGAAGTTTCAGTTTTATTGTTTATGACGCATATACACACTCTGACGAAGACAGTCACATAGTCTCCTGATACATATACGCATATAATACGTATGATTTATACATAGGTGTGTTTTCTTAAGTACATATTGACTTTCATATTTAACCACGTAATAATGGTTTTAAATAGGTACATATAAGCATCCATGCGTACATTTAATAAAAAGTGAAAGGGATTTGTGACCATTTTAAAATTCGATTTTTATAGAAATATGCATGCACACATATCTATATAAATATAACAGTACTATCTGTTGTATGTTGTATATCCATGTAACTACTTTGCAGATTGTTGATTGAGCTTCAATAGAATTGGTATAGGGGTTCATTAGGTCCATGTGGGGTACGTACAAATTTCCAGTTTTACGGGGTTTCTGGACGTGTTTTTCGTTTTTTACAATTACATTTTAGGAAAGGGACTTTTAAAGTACGAAGATAACCGTTCATTAATCATGAACTTACGTTACTTCCGTCTAGGGGGCGGATAATCAGCTAGTATGTAATAAAACCTTTCAGGGATTTGTGACGACTGTAAAAACATTGTATTCATAGAAAATATACGTACACACGTATATCTAACATAAACTGAAAGGAGTTGGTTACGACTGAGGAAATTTGATACTTATAGAAAATATATATACGTATATATGTATGTGTAATAAAAATGTAAGAGGATTGTGACCACTGTAATAATTTATTCTTTATGGAAAATATTATGTCAGCGATTTTCTGTATCTTACTCAGTTTTCAACCAAGCTTTTCAACTTTTCACAAAGTTTTTTACTAAAGTGTTCTTAAAAACTTGCGATAGTAAACACACATGGTGGGTTTAGTCTAAAAGCAATACTTTTATGTGTTTTTGATATGGCATTTAGAAAATTAATGTTAAAAATAAACATCTAAAATATATTCAAAATATCTCATGAAGTAACAAGTTTAATAGTTGAATAAAGAATATTAAAAAAAAACGTTGTCGTGCGAATTTATCGTAGGTATTTGTAATCCCAAAAATACAGTGATTTACCTGACAAATGATTGTTATTATCACATTATTAGAAATAAAGTTAAATATTTCACAGCCAGGTATTCGATGATTATGACAGACAACGAAAAGTTCAGTATGATATTTTATAGGACATACCGTAGTTGCAGTCATAATAAACATTAACGAAATTACAAACTATATTTCATATTCATTAAACTTTGTACAATTACATATACACAAGCTAGTAAAATCACTTAACGATACACCGGCTTTGATAACTAGTAATTTACCCAGAATAAGATTAGTTCCTGTAAGAAAAATGGTCTTGTATATTAAAAATTTATAACATTGGTTTTCACACAACTGAACTGTTCTAGTTCTAGAAATGTTACGCAACAGTGGATTAATCGATATTATTCGAACAGCCAATAAAAGTCTCAGTTTAATTTCAATGGAGGTAAAGTTTCTATGCTGGTCTAACGTTCTGCTTTATACATACATACATTTGAACCACAACTGTATTATTATTTTGTCGAACTTAAGTATTCAAACTCTAAACAAAACTCAAGTTCATATAAGATAGAATTAGTTTTCCTGCTTTGTTTCGAACTGTGTAGTGGGTAATAAAATCCTCGAGAGAAGGCTGATGTAGTTATCATTAGATAGAGAAGAGTCGATTTTTTTAACCCAATAACTGTAGCACTTTTTTTAAAGTTTCAACTGATATTAAAAACTTTACTATCAAATTTGACAAAAAAGAACAATAAATAATAAACTTGTAAGTATTATAAACAATTTGAGAACCAAATCAACATTATAGAACTGTTAGGACTTGATATTAAACATTGGGTCTGAGAAATTTTATGAAATTGTTCTAGCCCTGCGATTTTTGATAGTTTAATTACTTCTATGGTTTATTGATTTCTAATCTCATGTTTACAGAGATGTTTGTTCTAATCTCATGCTTACAAAGTAAGTTATTTTCCCTTCAATCTTTGAATTGCAGTTCATATCAAAAAATTACTTATTCTACTAACCCGAATTTTGAGTAACTTTTAACCATTCTTCTGTTTTTTATTGTTCATGATTCGTTAGATGTTGTTTTCACATTCAACATAAAACCATCACACATAATTTTAGAATAATGAAAACAAACAAAACAAGATAATTAGATAAACCATATCTATCATTTAATGGAAAAGAAAGGACTTGTTAACTTTCTTCTTCAAATAATTCTTATACAAGAAATGATGCGAAATATTCTATTTTGTGTACGTGTGGACTGCACGACTGATATTATAAAATATTTTATTTTGTGTACGTGTGGATTGCACGACTGATATTATAAAATATTTTCTTTTGTGTACGTGTGGATTGCACGACTGATATCATAAAATATTTTCTTTCGTGCACGTGTGGATTGCACGACTGATATTATAAAATATTTTTTTTCGTGCACGTGCGGATTGCACGACTGATATTATACAACATTCTTATACCATCGATAAGATCCATTAGTTATATGAACTAAATAATATAATGTTTATGAATTTACGATACTCATCCTGAAGACATGATCAAATGTGAATGAACTCACATTTTATGAGTACAATATATAACAAGTTTAGAAAAATGTCTTTTAAAAAGACGATGGTGTCCAGTGGTAATTCTAGTTTGTTTTATATATCTGGATTGGGTTAGGAAATCAGTAGAGAAATGAACAGTAATTTTGTGATATTTAATGAAATTCTAGACAGTCTATGACTGGTTAAACATGACAGCAGGGGGTAAGTAAGATGTTTATGAGTGTTTCACCATGATGATAGGAGTGTAAACAGATCTGTATAGGAGTATTTGTTAGGGGAATATGTGTATCTAATTTATTATATGTAACTTCTAACTAGCTACAAGTTGGAGAAATTTAATCATTTTAGGTGTTTTGGAGTTTGGTAAACACTTTTCCTGCCTTATTTATAAATATGACATTTGACAAAACTGTATCTAAGCACAGAACTTGGGGTCACCTGGTTGAACCGCAATAATCTTCAGATTCTTGTCAGTGGATACAGCAGAACGCCAAAACAAAAACAAAAACTAACAAATCCAGACAAAATAACAAAACTTTGGAACAAACCAAACATCAACAGAGCGATAATTCCATGAACTTGTTAAATCCTAACTATATGTACGTATGTGTGTGTTCTAATATCCACGAAAACTATAATTAATTTAAAAACATTAGAAGAAATTCACCAACGATATCACGAAAATGACGCATTTTTGCTCAGATGAATAATGTTGCTATGGTAACATCACAATGTTAAAGTTACCTCGAACCGTTACGTGTTCGTACTTCAGAAACATGGTAGTAATAGCCCCTTTTAAAATTTATCGATTCCGAGTTTGGTGATAAAACTAGAAAAATTCAAAAATTTCGGAGAACGAATCTCTAGTACTAACAGCAAGTGACGTTGTTGTCAACAGATGGAAATGAGACTGTTAAGTTTACAGCACTGTAACCATAGTTACTATTGTTTGTAAAGTATATTACTTGTTTCTCTCAACAACACTTTACACATACCAGTTCTAAAATTTTAAAGCATTTTATTGAAAGAAAATAGTATCATGTATTTTAGTGTTATATTTATATTTAATTTACTTTCTGTTAATTTGTACCAATACGTTTAGGGCTTTAGGCTAAACAAAACATTAAAGTTTTGTAACTCTTTTTAATATATTTCTTTTTAAAGTTTTTTCAACTTATTTATTCTGTTACTGTTTCTAAAACACTAAATTTGACTCTAATCAATGTTTTATTTTTAGAGGTAAACCTCTAAAATTACTGATCGTAATTCACGAATAAATAACTTCTCTATTTAATAAAATACCTATTTAAACGCTTTCGTAAGAAAATTAAAGGAACTTATCGCAACTCACTGCCTGTCGTTTATTCAATAACAATACGAATATTCCAACACCAAAAACAATATAAGTTCATATTAATACTTATTATATTTATTGTTTAGTAGTCTCGGTGGTTGAGCGCTAATCTGAAGGCTTATAACACTAAAAATTTGGTTTCGGGCAGAACACGGTTAGCCTATTGTGTTGCTTTGCTGTTAAAATAAATAAACAAGAAGTAATTTAGTTCCATGTATTTGTGTCTAAAACATGGTTTCCTTAAAAAGAAAATAAATACAAATGATTAAAAACATTCAGCGTGAAAAACTGATTGATTATCGAGTGACTTCGGAGAAAAAACAAACTGTTCTGTAGTTAGACGGTTAATTTGTATTTTATAATGTCTTTGTCTGCCCTAGGTTCCTGGTGGGTCAGTAAAAGTTTGTCTATTAATAAGTAACTTTATTTAAACATTCACTGCAAAGTTACATGGATGCTTCGTACAATGTGTTTATGTGATGTCTCACCCGTTGTTTCGTCTCACGCATCTGTTTTTACTATAGATGTCCGCTTGTAATATTTCAAACACTGGCCGTACTGTACATGTTTCCGTATGATACCTCACAAACGTCTAATAACACTATGTAACACAAATTTTGTTCCTGGATAGTATGTGTTATTTCTTAATTGCTTATGTTCTAAAAGTACAGAAAATGGCCATTATTCCATTCAAACTTTGCTTTTGTGACCTGGATAATGAAATTTCGAAATTAACCTATTTTCTATGTAAAAACGGGCAAATTTGCACATTTTCATTTACATATAAAAACAACATATGAATCAAGATTTACATGTATTTATACTAAAGTTATAAAAAATGTTTAGAAGTGAGTAGTTTCTCGATATTTGCGACTGTAATGTAAATCACTTTCACGTATCAGCCCCCAAATATAGTCTTCCATCATGTTTTCCGTTATACGCTCCCAGGTCACAAAAGCAAAGTTTGAAGAAAAAATAGATTTTTTCCATTTACTTTAAACATAAACAACTGGGAAATAACACTTTTTGCTCAGGAACAAGAAAAAGTAAAAATTTTGTTGCATAGTGTAACGTAAATGAAAGCTTAATAACATACATGAGAAAGATATTAATGTGCAAGAAGACGTAATACATTTGTTGCCGTGTGATATCTCAAACACTTGTTTATACTGTATCTTTTTATGTGATATCATACACACACGATTAGTTCGTACTATAACTGTTGCCGCGTGATAGCTCACACATTATTTCCTAGTATATCTGTTTACGTGTGATATTTCACAAACTATTCATATAGTATAGTAATACCTTTACCGTGTAATATTTTACACACTTTATTATACTATACTTACTCACGTCTTAAATTTCAGGAACCTGTTCTGACAACTTCCGTTAAGATATCTCGCATATCTGTTTACACTATGCGTGTTCATGCGTAATACCTCACCTGTTCGTAATGTACTTGTTCGCGTGTGATATCTTCGAAGCATATTCACACACACACACACCCATTCGTACTAAGCTCTTTAACTTGTAATATACCACACTAGTGTTCGTAATGTCTCTTGGTGGGACAGCGGTAAGTCTACGGATTTACAACTGTGAAAGCAGGGGTCTTATTACCCTCTGTGGACGCAGCAAATAGCCCGAAGGGTCCCCGTGTGATATCTCATTAACTCTTCCAATTTTTTAAATATTCAAAAGTTAAGTTTTATTCACAAACAACCTTTTCCTCAACCTGAATTTAAAACTTGAACATATATTTAAATTTTATCTTCAAAGATCGAATCCCTGTCACACCAACCATGTTCGCCCTTTCAGCCGTGGGGGCGTTATAATGTAACAGTCAATCCCACTATTCGTTAGTAAAAGAGTAGCCCAAGATTTGGCGGTGAGTGGTGATGACTAGCTGCCTTCCCTCTAATCTTACACTGTTAAATCAGGGACGGCTAGCACAGATAGCTCTCGTGTAGCTTTGCGAGAAATTCAAAACAAACCAATCACTTCAAAGTTGTAAATCTAACTAAATCTTTTATGGGTACTCTCTTTTAGTAACGTCTGTAATTTACCTCATTTGCTTATTATTATATTAGACAATTTTCACTTCGCAAGCCAAAACATTACATCTAGTCGTATGTTGGGACATTGAAAATCTCTTCAAAAGCTGTGTGATGCAAAAGTTAAAAGATTATTCTTGCATCATATACTGCGTCAGACTATCTGTATAGGAAATATGCTTCCTCTAAAGATGTTGAGGATATATTACCGTCCACTGCAATGGAAGACTTTCTTTAAAGTAATTATATCCATAAAGTCAAAATTTACTCTGGCTTTTCCTAGGCTGGTAATTAAATGTGCATTCATTTAGTGTCTCAAAACGATTTTCCACTGCAATAGTATGACGGTATCACAAAATTCTACTCAGCGTTTACCTGCGTAAATGTAATATAGATAGAACTGGGGCTGAATACACTAATTTTAAATGTGAAGAAACTAAAAAATCTCACTTGTGGGAGAAAGTACGATATTTTCCACATATTCATAGTGTTTAAACGTTCATAACTGTTGATGTAATGATATGTGTAAATATTTTGGTTTTCGTTCATCCTGCAAACCTGTGTTCTGTGGTCTTGTTATGAACCCAAAACAAACTGTATTGGAGCTTCGACAATATGAATATAAAAAGAGTTTTAATGACTAACATAAACGCTGTGTAATAAGATACATTAGATATGTACATTATTAAATGAAAGCGTAATAATACACATGAAGAAGGTAATAATGTAAATAAATAAGGTGTAATAACGGACACGAACAAATTGTGATAGTGGACATGATGATATGAAATTGTACGTGAAGGTTTACTAATGGGCATGAACGATATGATGGGCACAATATAATAAATAAACAGCGTGTGATAGTAATTGAACAGAACAGGTTGTAAATTCCTTTTAGGTACAAACTTTAGCAGGGAAAAAAATTAGTGATATGAATATTACTTCAAATTGTATTTTCAGATAATTTCTATTCTACTGTATTCCATCTTTTAAACTTATCCTTGGTTTTGAATTTGTGAATAACGTATATATAGTACAATATACTTTAGTGAAATTGTTCATTTAAGAATGTAATATAGGTTGACATAATATGTTTGGATAACATTAGTTGAATAACATTCAATGTTTTATGTAATCATTCTATAAATGCTTGTTTAGCCTTTCTCGGGAAAATATTTTTATAGTACTGCTTATTTATAAAAAATCCTATTGATTGTGTTTTGTTCTATATGTGATTGTAGGTTTATTTAACTATTACGACTCCAAAATCTAATATTAAAATAGCTGAAGATTAAGCCTTGTTCTAGTTCTTTGCGTCCCAGGTTTCATGAAGAATGTTTTATTTTCCAGGTGAAAGTACCTTACTGGACAGTCAAGCCTTACCGCTTGATACTGAGGTCAATCACCCCTGAGTACTTACTCACGCAGCCAGGTTTGTTCATAACGCCATTTGTGATAACAATGACTCAACATCTTAGCGTAAAAGTTTGGAATAAGATCAACAATAGCCAATCAGTAGCTTGCAGGTAAATTCAACATTGAGTCAAAATGCCACAAAATAGCCAAGTCTCCGATGTAAACCAAGGAACGAGTTCTCCGATTGGTCGATGTTCGTTCAAACGAGTAAATATCGGTTCCAACATTCTTATTATTGTCGGCTTGACCTTGACCTTGATTGGTATAGCGATAACGCTAGCAGGAGTTTTCGCCGAGTTTGAACACCCCGAAACTAGACCGATAGTTTTGGGAATTGGACCTTCACTTATTGGCATAGGATTCTTCTTTTTCATTCTTAGACTATTGTTTTGGCGTCCGAGTTTCTGCCAATGCTGTCAAAAAACAAAACGAACGTTTTCCTCAGAGAATGTAACGAGTACTAACACTAACACTAAAGACAGAGACGCCACCTTGGGGACAACTGTCAATGAAGAAGTTACCGCAGTTGGGGCATCATCACCTGAAAATGCAGATGTAAAAGTGAAACCAGCCTTACGTTCAGCCAGTAAAACTGGAACGTCTGGAAAAGTTAATTTTCTTCCGACAGCAGTGACGAATGATGTTAAAACCTCCAAAGATAAAACAAATCACCCAGCAGACGAAATTAATAGCAGCGAACAATCCTCTAATGAACATTTCCAAACTACTGCTGATGACAAGTTTGGTCAAGTTGACAGTACTAACTCTACACAGGGAGTAGAAAAAGAAAATCAGCCTAAGACGACAAGGTCCAGTTCAATGGATTTTGTAGCAGGTTTCAACAACACCATACTTGAGCTGGGATTGAAATGAATAGCATGATTTCATTTTGCTGTGTTGTGTTGACCAATAACCCTAAATTGTCATATTTGTTTATTGCAAGTATTTTCAGGCTTAACTTAATGTACTATGGGTTAAAGTGTTTTACCTTGAACAATACGATTAGGTATTTGTTTTTTGAACAACTGATCTCATGTAATATATTTTTATTTGAATTAGCGTAATGAGATAGTATTATCTCTTTATGTGTCTTTGTAACGGTTATTTCAAAATGTCTATGGTATTTTGAATTTATTACTATAATATAATCTGAGAAAAGCTATCACCTTGAAAAAGTGTTATTGTAGTTATTTTTCACACCTTTAATAACTGTGGATACCTGTCTTTGTGCTTCTTGTCAATAAATATTTGCCTATTAGAACGTTCAGATCCAGTCAGTACTCATCCCATTTGTCAATTAACAACCGATTATCTGCACTATTCTTGTCATTTAATTATTATATATGTGACCCATGTCAACTGACACTTGTCTATTTCTAAGACCTTTGTCAATTACTACTCTCTTGTCCGTACGACCCAGTTAATACATGTCTATCTACGATCTTGGTAAATTAAGACTTGCTTAAATGTACAAACCTTGTCAGCTAAAACTTGTCTATTCGACCTTTGTCATTTAATACCCTCAAGAAATACAATAAATCGATATTTTTAAACCATATCAGTTTCATGAACATGCTCAAAGCTCGTATATAAGACATTTACTAAAACTCGTTTTCAAATGCTTGGATACTATAGAGAAATGGCAAAGTGATCTCATGTTAAAAGATCAGAAAATATTACATGAATCAACTCCTATTGTCGTCTGTGTTGCAAAACAAATACACAGGTTTTTACAAACGTGTGTCTAAGTATCTCTAAACAACTAATAAATCTACTCCTAAGGAAAGACTATACGTGCCTTAAAACGTTTCCAAATCGAATTGTTCGTAGTCAGTCTGAAAATGGCGTTATAGAATTCAAAAGAAAACTCGAGTACTAAAAATATGTATAAATGTAAACCTTAATTCAAAAAATAAGAACAAAGAATAATACATATAAATGCGACCTTATGCTAAATAACTAAAGTGAACTGTCTCTCTTGAAAGGAATATCAACCCTAACGAATACACGTCAGTTCAATGTTGAGAAAAATAAAATGAAACTCAGTGATACTTACATATCTTTCTTATGATATCATTGTGACAATGATATGTTTCTAAATCCATTCAAAATGTTGAATGCCTTCAGCCCAAAAGGTAAATATAACCAAGGAGACGTTTCGTATCGTAAAATCAGTTTCGTTTAATATCTTTTAATCTGACTGCAAACAGTTGTCAAAAGTAATGATCTTAGCAGTATCCTTTAACGTAATATCTCATAGCAATAAATAACTGCGAATGTTTAGTACAAACTGTAAAACATCGTTATAAACTCGTGATTTCACGTTATAGTCTGTATAAAAACACGTTGTAAACATCTGATATGACGTTATAGCATCAAAACAAAAGGAACTTTCAACACAAATTTTATAAAACTAAACGGTTTAAGTATAACTCTTTTGCTCAGCAAAAATTCATTTTTTATTGAAAGGAAATGTTATTAGAATAACATGATGATATAGTACTAACTTTAAAAAAATCACGGTTAAGACAAGACCATCTAGCTCATCAAAACAACGTAAAGAAAGTTAAAAGTATAATCGGTTATAGTCAACCAGAAATTCATTTCTGAATTTCAGTCCACAGCATGACAATAAAAAAAAAGTCACTACAAACTTCATGAGAAAACGGTTTTGATTATGTCTAGCTTAATTAAACATTTGTTTGTCACTTAATCATAACATTAGATTAACACTTGTGTTCAATACACACTTAATTATAACTTTAGAATAACACACTTGTTTAACATAAACTTCCGTGATTTTTGGAGACATTTAAATCATATTACAAAACAAAATTAATAATTTAATTTCAGACCAGAAATAATTATTTACTCAGGAGACCAGAAATAAAACGTACAAAACAAGTATATATATATATCACAGATTACTCACTACTTCTACGTTTCTGATCCCACACAGTTTACAGGTTGATTTGGAGAAACGAGAAGAGTTCTAACATATGTAATCTATAATGATCACATTTCTCTTTAAAACATTTTAAAATAAATATAATACAATATTTACTGATTACACAAATGATTTAATATACCGCTTTTCTAATTTTCTGCTTTACAGAGTGAAGCGTTTTACCTGAGCCATTCAAAACTGATTGTTCAAACTAATATATGATAGCTGATAACATTAGCAACCGTATCATTCAGTTGATATACTGAATACATTGTAGTTAATGGTAAAGCTACTATCAACACCTAGGTTTTAATTTTTTTCGAATATTCTTCGTTCGACTAATCGTTCGGTCCAAATTAGGTGACTACACATACGTGAGCTGTTAAAATTGTTGCGTGTACTTGGATAATTTCAATACACAAAAAACACAATGATAGTTTGGAAGACATTATAAGCCAAGTATATTGTACAAAATTTGATCGTTTTATGAATGACATCTTTCTTGAGTGTGAAAATGGAACGTTGTTCTAGTCTAAATAACGAAACTTAATCACAGAGATTGAAACGACGTCCACTTGTAAGTGCTTCAGGCAGTAAATAAAATCTGAAATTAAGGTAATAAAAACAATCACAGAATGATAAACTTCTGTAGACTTGTTACGCCTAAATACTTTATTAACATTCATCTATCGTTACAACACTTAGCAGGAGTAACTGTCGAGAAAATCGAGTAAAATTACTACTTTTCTAAGTACAATATACACAAGGTTTTCCCAACCGTATTACTAGTAGCAGTATTCATGGTCATTTCGTTCACTCTTTTTATCATTAGAAGGAACACTATAACGAATAAAGTCGAAGACCTGCAAGCATTTCCAGAGTTACGTTAAATTAGCTCCACCATATTTCAGTGTAAACAATAAGTTATTACTATTGGAAAAAATTTGACACCCACCACTTTTGGATACGCGATTGTGATAATGAAAGACATTTTTCTTTGATGCGCAAGACTGCTTGCCTGGATTGCCTATTATTATAAAATAAAGAGGCAAACATAATAATTTATTGATACAATTAGGTCAGTTCTTAAAACAGAAAATTCATAAGAATAAAGATGATAATTCTTCAAATTTTTGAATGGTGATGTTAAATTTAAGTCAACAAAAATTAATTTAATTGTGAATGAAAATGACTTCTTATAAGGTAAATTAACTAAAATTGCACGGGATTAACTAAGTCTTTTTATTTATATATTTGTTACTAACATATTATGATTTTAACATAATCTAAAATAGATCTTTCTTGTATATATTACAAGCTGAATTACTTGTTCTCTAAACAAGTGTCCAAATTACTTCAAACACATTTTTAAAAGCATAATGAAATTAATTTTAAGAACATCTATTTAATAAAAACGTAACTTTTCGTAACTTGTGCTATTGTATAATTTTGGAGGACCATGATCTCTCAACAATATTGTTCTAACTCAATCTTGGTTTCAGAATGTGACTTAACATTCTGGAATAGTAATGCAGTTGTTTGATTGATTGGAAACTTTCCAACAATAAGTTAAGAAGAAGTTACTGAATTAAATGTTTTGCTTTTATATCACCAAAGTTATTAAAAACAGGGAAAATAAAAATAAACCACAAATTAACATGTACATTAGTGGGTTCAACATGAACAACATTGTTGACCTAGCAACAATGTTGTGATAGTTTTGTTGCTAAGCGACGATGTACAGTGCTGAGTATTATCAAGAAGTTTGTATTTTTAAGGTTAAGCACAAAGCTATACAATGGGCTATCTGTGCTCTCCCCACCACGAGTGTCGAAACCCAGTTTCTAGTGTTGTAAGTTCGCAGACATATAGCTCTGCCATGGGGGGGGGGACATTACCAAAATTAACGTGATATGAAGACAGAAACTGAGCTAAAAGCGAAATATTAGTTTTTCAGAAACCTGGTGGAAGTTTTGCTTCTTCACGTTACTTCTGGTATGAGTCATGTTTGTTGATCAAATAGAGTGCAATGAGTTAGCAGGCAGACAAGCATACAATGTCGCTTTTATATATATAGAAATATTATTGTTATCAGGCGAAGATTTAGTCTAACTAACAGGGCGTGCTTTGGCTCTGTGATAGAATCTGGGTATCAGAGTTGATGAGCAAGACTCGAATCTTTGTGATTGCACAAAACACCCTTCGCATTTTAATCTGTGGGTGTGTTATAAGAATAATAGTCAATCTCTGGCAACCCACACTCGGACCAGTAGTTCAAAATGAGATTTGGCAGCAGAGTGCTTCACTAACTTTACCAAAAACAAAAATATAACTTCTAAATAGGAAAACCTGAAAATGAATTGCAGATTTTAACCTGTTGACTGCCAAGTATTTCAGCTGCTACAATACAATTGTAATGCTTCTTCATTTTGTAACTTTCTTTGTGACGCGATTCTGGATTGAAAGTGAAACATTTTGTAAGTAGGTCAAATGCATGTATGGTGCTGACATCTAGCGTTGAAGTTAGGTATTATTGAGAACGAATTAACTCGTCCGTGGCACTGTGTCACCGATCGGCTTGGACGAGTTATCTCGTCTACGGCACTGAACAGATTAAAGTCATTACTTAGACTGTCATTTCAATGATTAATACATTTGATGCCAAACACGAGAGTTTTTAGTCTGTTTGTTTACCGAAAAAGCTACTAAGACTATGTATCATAGAGCCCTAAATTTTGAACTGGTTATCATAGGGAAGGCAATCGAGTAGAATCAACTATCGCCAACTGTTTATCAACAAATAGTGGAATTGATCGTACGTTATAACATTCCCGCAGCTGAGAGAGCAAGTATGTTTAGTGCAGGGTAGATCTGAATCGACAACATAAATTTAATTACTTATAACTTTCAAGAAGGGTACCTTGTTTTGGCAAGGACAGGTGTAATATAAAGATAATATCTCTTTCTATGACGATTCAAATAAAAACATTATTTCGCATTTTTATTACAATATAATGATCTTACAACTAAAAATTAAATTTCCTGTGACATGTATAAAGACTGCAACTAAACATTAATTTCTAAGAAATATGTGTATCTGTACTACTTAGAGTACCCGTCCCTTGGACAGAAGTTGTGTAAATTCGTGATTTATGAAAGGTGATATATTAGGGTTAGGGTGTGTGTTTAAGCACAAAGCTACATAATGGGCTATCTGTGCTCTGTCCATCATACGGTATTGAAACCACGATAGTTGGCGGTGGGTGATGATGACTAGCTGCCTTCTCTCTAATCTTACACTGCAAAATTAGAGACAGCTATCGCAGATAGCCCTCGTGCAGCTTTGCGGGAAATTAAAAAAAAACCAAAACAGATCACCTTTTGTGTAGTAGTTACGTTCAAAAATATGCCACTGTGAATGACAACAGCACAGTAATTCACTGACACTAGTACCATCTAGTAGCAAGTTTATAACTAAATAAGAAACAAATTTCGTTGTTACCGATTTACACTGAAGATAATTTTTATAAAGATTTAGCATTTTCAGTTATTTTGCTCTATATTTTCACATTTAATTCAACAGCTTCAATGAAACGTATAGGCCTTTAGAAGATATTTTGGTTTGAATTGTGTTTGTATCTCAAATAATAAAATTGTTTTTCAAAAATTATATATATTAACATACAAATGAGCACATCTTCACAGGTAACGGTTATTTCGTTCCTACAGCAGGCGGTACGCAGAAATCGACTGAGGAATTGAGGAATTAGGATCAACAGGAAACTAAATCATGACTATACTCTGAATGAGTTTAATTCTCCAGACAGTGGATATACTAGCCTCGAAGTTGTACGTGTATTGCTTGTTCTCTCACACGAAGGGTAATGGCAGACCCAGAATCAGGGGATGATGGATTCGCTTTCAAAGATTTGCTGTCACAGTCAGAATCGATGGATTTAATATTTGTGAGGTTAGTTTAACTCATACTACAAACTTGCAGCTATATGTATTCCACAATAGTACATTTTGGTTTATTCTTTCAGGTTCTTAACCTTATGTGGTTATTTCACGCTATATAGAGCAACTGCTTATATGAATACAGTAGTTTGAGATTACATAAAGCACGATACTTTAATGTCATTTATTGTTTATGTGTATTATGAAGAAGACTGTACCAATCCTTTTTCATACTACCGATAGGTGGCAACAGGCTGACCCCAGTTACACTGTATAAGAGGTTACGGTCAGTTACCTCTTTCTTTGTGAACCTGACGATGACCGAAGAAGGTCGAAACGTTGTTCGCTCTTATATGTAAAATATTTTCTCAACCCAAACGAGCCGTTTTTGCATATAAACATATATTTATTGTTAAAATATCACTCTCTGTAAGCATATTAAATCTGAATCAACTTAATCATAAATCCTTAATGGCCAGTTTCGATGTTATATCCCTCTTTACAGAAGTTCCAACCACTGAAGCCTGCAAGATAGCCTTAGAACTCTATCCCAGACCCTAACCCAACTATAGAAATTCCCAGTAACCAGTTAGCAACCCTCATAGAATTCACCACGATAAAGACAAACTTCATGTTCAACAACCAAAACTATATACAAACAAATGGCCTAAGCATGGGCAACCCAGTATCACCAGTTCTAGCCAATATTTTTATGACACAAGTTGAAACACAAGCAATTAACACAGCATTACATCCACCACTATACTGGTACAGATATGTAGATGACACGGTTGCGGGATTCAAATCTACAGAACACATACTTAATTTTTTCAATCACATTAGCTCTATAGATCCCAACATTAACTTCACATGTGAACAGGAAAAAAGCAATCAAATATCATTTCTTAACCTCAAAATTACAAGAACTGACACACAATTCAAAACAGAAATCCACCAAAAAATCACCCATACTGGACTATACATTCCTTGGGACTCAGCACATGAAACAAAACAAAAACTCAACATACTAAGAAACCAAATAAACACAGCCATAAAACTATGCTCACCAGATAAAATTAACGATTAATTAGACAAAACTCAGCATACTAAGAAACCAAATAAACACAGCCATAAAACTATGCTCACCAGATAAAATTAACGATTAATTAGACAAAATAAAACAATACTTCATCAACATCAATAAGTTTCCTCCACAAACCGTAGAAAACATTATACGCACACACCTAGACAGAAAGCAAAATCAACCAACTAAAGTAAATACAGCTCACGAATCAAAAAACCACGAAACCATATACTGCTGTATACCATATATTCCTGACATCAGCAAACAAATAACCAACATTTGGCAAAAATTAGTAACAAAATATGACATTCCAGTTAATACCAAATTTATTCAAAAACCCGGCACAAAACTGAGGTCTATACTATGTAAAAACTACACTGACAAACACCACACCAACATTATTTATAAAATACAATGTGATAACTGTCACGACTTCTATATTGGAGAAACAAGTAGAAATATGGAAACCAGATTCAAAGAACATAAAAAGTCACCTTCACACGTTTTCGAACACTGCAAGTCAAATAAACACAACATAACCATAGAAAACACTCAAATACTAAATAAAGAAACAAACATAAACAAACGCAAAATTAAAGAAGCCTTACTTATACAACAACTTAAACCCAAAATAAACCAATATAAAGGAACGCCTTTATACCTACATTAATATAATAAAATAAATAAAATTATATATTCAAACATCTAATACCGCCCTCTACATTTCGACACACAGTTACACAACCCCTTTCAAACATGTGGTCAGCTTCAGGTCAGTTACCTCTTTCTTTGTGAACCTGACGATGACCGAAGAAGGTCGAAACGTTGTTCGCTCTTATATGTAAAATATTTTCTCAACCCAAACGAGCCGTTTTTGCATATAAACATATATTTATTGTTAAAATATCACTCTCTGTAAGCATATTAGAAAGTTATAAGCAAAAAGGAATTAATTATTTGGGGATCATATTAATGAATTCCAATTAGTTTCAGTGTATTTTTACCAGGGTTTTTAGAGTATTTAAACTATTTAATCAAAGTAGATCTCTGTACATTAAACTTATTTGTAAATATTCTATGGATTACACACTATTTACAGTAACTTAATGCAAGTAATTTCCCTTTTTCCCACGAATAACAGCATTAAAGATTACAATTTGTTTTGTAATTTTTTCTTACATAATTTTTATTTTTCAGTTATTTTTATACCAATATATTAAGTAACTGTTTTTTCTCTTGAAATCAGTCATCTGGTAGTTTTAAATAGGGATTTATTTTTAAATATAGTTGCTCTTATTGCTACTAGATGGAAAGGCAGCTTTGAGCAACAAATCGATATATAGATCGATTTGTGTGGTAATGTGTGTTTGTGTTATTCTTATAGTAAAGCCACATCGGGCTATCTGCTCAGCCCACCGAGGGGAATCGAACCCCTGATTTTAGCATTGTAAATCCGGAGACATACCGCTGTACTAGCGGGGGGCTTGTGTGGTAAACAACGTCTTTGTTGCACGCATAATCAATGTTACACCACATGAAGTAAGTTTTTATTTAGAAATGCTTGTAATAAGCAGTGCTTTAACAGCGTGTAACTTGATATTTTTATTTAATGTTATCTACAAAGTTCCTAATTGAGCTATCCGAGATTAAAGCACGGATTTTAGCGATATAAGCTTACCGCAAAGCTATCAGATCAATTGAGACGAAATTTCAGAGCTTTATATTTTTGAACATAGTTAATCATTTTTAAACTATCTCTTGTGAAAAGGATTATCAAATAATATCTAGTTAATTATGCATATGTGTGAGTGAGAGAGAATGATTTAAACACAAGAGCCCCCAGTGACTCAGCGGCACGTCTACGGACTTACAGCGCTAAAAACCGGGTTTCGATACCCGTGATGAGCAGAGCACAGATAGCCCATTGTGTGGCTTTGTGTTTAATTCAAAAACAACAACAAAACACAGGAAATAAAAGTAATATGAAATATAATTAATACATCGTTAACAGCCTTCTGATAGTGTTAGCAAAAGAATCAACAAATGAGTATTCCGTGATTATAGTTCATGTTGGAAACATAATATAACAAAAGAAATGTGCTTAGGCAGTTTAAGTTTCTCTGTTCGAACACCTAGAGAAATTAAAACCCTCAAACTGAACTTAGAATTAAAGTTTAGTAATGCTTATAATGTATAATTAGTGTAAGAGTAAACATTTTTAAACCTAAGCTATGACACTCTTAGACATTATATAATTATTCTTCGCCTAGAACAAACGTAGAAATATGTCTACTTACTTATTTGTTAGTTTTAGAGTTGAGCCACGTGGTTCCACCTGCTCTTTCCACCGCGTGGGATTAAGACCCGAATTTTAGAGTTGATAGTCCATTGGCTTGCCCCTGTCTCACGAAAGGACATGTCTACTTAAAAATCGCAAGTATTTGTGCACGCGCTTGTGTATTATCGTTTTATATATGGTTTGTTTTGTGTAACTATCAATTACTTGCTTTTACCATGGAGTGGAAACGATACACGCCAGTGAAAAGTATCATAAGGCATAGATCTCGATAAAACCCTTTCTTCACGGAAATAAGTGACGTTTGCCAATCTTCCTTTTACTTTTATCATGAGAAGTTCATCGCCAAAGTTTTATCTTTACTTTAATGTTCACGTATCGTCCCTATGAGCAACCTGAAGACCACCCTCTACAGCTAAAAGTGCAGCTGTATTTCGTACAAGCAGCCTCTGTATGGAAGTGTTAACCACGTTATGGTAGTAACGAGCATATTGCACTTCGTTATCTGATTCAAGCTCTGTAGGTTTTCACATCATTGCTGACTAATGTCAAGTTACCTAGGGCGTTTTTTGCACCAATAGCATTTAATACAACTCGTTTTGCTTGAAATTCAGGAGCTTCTTGTTATATCGTGCACTTCAAATATATTCACAATATCGTAGTAACCTATCTTGTAGTTTTATATGCGTTTTTTGAGATTCGCTTGCAAAAACGATTTTTTTCACACCATGACACCACAAGTTTATTTTGTTGAGCATCTACTGAGAGTTAAGAGTTAATAGTATATATTTTACAATCATATTTGTAAAATATTTTGTAACACATACTGGTAAGCCTTCCATCACCACTGGCCAGCAGTAGTTATTGGCAAGTCACATAGCTTAAAACGTTAAAAATTAGATCTCAATACCTGTGTAGTTTTTTATTTATTAGTAATAAACTAATAAATCTGTTTTCACCCAGTGGTATCCACCAGAGATTAATGAAAGCTCTATTACCTTAACTATTACTTTGACATAATCACACAATGTTCATTAATGAGACAATTAAGGTAAGCTCTATTACCTTAGCTATTACTTTGACATAATCACACAATGTTCATTAATGAGACAAGATATAAAACTAATACGTACCAGATTTCATCCCTGTCTCTATATCTTCAGTTAGAATGAAGTCTTTACTCTTAAGGTAGGGTTGAATCCAAAACGATTGCATATTTTGAAGATTTAAATCAACTTGCTTTTAATATAAAATGCAAGGAATGTTAGAAAATTCGATAGCTTGTTCATTTGGGTGATTATAACCAAATAAACAACTGTAAAGGTAAAAGTGGGTGTGAATCAGTGGTGGGGAACTAAGGAATACCAGCCGATTACCCGTGGTGCCATTGCTCACTTGGGGTGCCAGCAATTGGTAAGGATGACAGTGCATGATGACTGTGAACGATTTTCATTCTTGTATAGTAATCTTTGTTGAGTTTTTTTTTTTCTTGTCCATATACAAAAATATGCCAAAGATAAAACAGTTTGCTTAGCTATTGGTAAGCAAAGTGCATAGGCAATGTGCTAATTAATGGTAATGACGCTATTCATTGCTTTGTAACTCTGTAATTCGTGAAAATCAATTAGATCCGCGTGTGACGTATTCATGACCTAATATCTGCACACTGCTTGTTTGTAAACAAATAGTACCGCTTCGAGAATACTTTTCTAAGTTGTTTTTTTTTTCAATTTCTGGCCACAAATGGCAGTTTTTCACTTGAATATTCGGTAAATACTTGAAAAACTGATAATACAAAACTGTTACTGACGCTAATCATCGGTTTATAACTCCATAAACGTCGAATCTGAGAGTGACCTCCTCATCTTTTGCTCCACTACGCGCAGCAGATTCAGCTGCCCAGTTTTTTCTGTACATTCGAATGGAGAAAAGTAACGTTATCCGTGACGGTAAAAGGAGGCAAAACGGGAAATTTGTGACCCCTATTGCAAATCTACACACACACAGGATAAAAATTTCGCCAAATTGGGGATTGCACTTGGCGTGATAAAAATGTTTTTTCCAATATCATATCAGCAAGCAGTTTAGTTATAGTGTGATAATGATGTTATCGATAATACTGTTCAACAGCTGCCTCTGAAAATTGATCTATTGATTTCAATAAAGGAAACACATTCTACCTTGACTTTTTAAAATGTTCTATGTCGATATTTTTTACCGACCAAACATTTATGAGAACTAGAAGCTAATAATGCCCGATCATCAGCCTCCTCAGTAATGGATATGGCAGATGTAGTGTAGTTAACATATGATAACTTATTTTTATTTGCTTTCACACATAACTTATTAGAATATATCAGTGAGACCGTTCCACATTTTTGTACATAATAAATATAATGTTACTAGTTTATTTTTGGAACTTGTAACTCTGTACCAAACTATACCATCCTCATCTCATTGTAATTTCGTAAGAAAACCCGTGTTTTCTTATCAACGATCAAAAACCATTTAAATAAACAAAATCTTACACACACACACACACACACACACATGTACTTATAAGTGATTACTTTCTTAAATGGCCCTACATGGCCAGGTGGGTTAAGGCGTTCGACTCATAATCTGAGGGTCGCTATTTCTAATCCTTGTCGCACCAAACATGTTTGCCCTTTCAACCGTGTGGGTATTATAATGTAATGCTCAATCCCACTATTCGTTGGTAAAAGAGTAGCCCAAGGGTTAGCGGTGGATGGTGATGACTAGCTGCCTTCCATTTAGTCTTACACTGCTAAATTAAGGACGGCTAGCGCAGATAGCACTCGTGTAGCTTTGCGCGAAATTCAAAAGAAACTAAACTTTCTTAAATGCAAATATATACGTATGTGTGCGTGCGTTTCTAAGTGCTTCAATAATCAACGAAAATATCTTTCTTCTAGCTTTCAGTGTAAACTTCGCACTTAATTTTACAGTCTGCATCATTTAAAACGTTTTCTTTTTTCACAGCTTTATGTTTCTTCCATGAGTAACTTCAGTACAAATCTCACGTGTTGCAATAGATCAAAGTTCACGCGAGGTCATTGCAGTTTCATCCAACCATCATTTCGATGTTAGACCTTTTACATGTCTTTCATCGGAACTCAGTACAAGTTTTTCTCATGTTTGATTTTCTTTCCAAAACTTAATTTTTCTTGAAAGAAAAAACCAAAAGTTTCTCGAACGCTATTGATGCTGGTGTTTGGTTCTCAAATGTGTCTTAAAACGCTTGGTGTTTGGTTCTCAGATGTATGACTTAAAACGCTTGGTGTTTGTTTCTCAGATGTATATCTTAAAACTCTTGGTGTTTGGTTCTGAGATGTATGTCTTAAACCTATTGGTGTTTGGTTCTCAGATGTGTTTTTTTGAAACTCAGTATTGTTTATCTCTGTCTACTTCATCTTTTCTTTGAAAACAATACCATCGAATGACTTTTTCATCTTAAATACATTTCGACATGACTTATAGTGAACGATATCAGGGATATCAACACAATGTTTTTATGTTTTATATTTACTGGGTTCAACAAAGTATTCCTGGAGCGTATGAGCCTCAGTAAAATAAGATTTTGTGGTGGATCTACCAGACTTTTTTTAAATTTTATGCAGTTTTTAACAGCTTTGCAGTGGCACAACATTACGCTCAAAACTGGGTTTCAATACCTGTAGTTGGTAGAGCACAGAGAGAAACAAAAAAGGAATATTTCATCACCGTCGTCTCTAGTGGTTTGGATTTGTAACGTTTTAATTAACTTGAAGACAATATATCTTTGAAATATGATTACAAAACAAACCGAATAACTCATGATGAAATTGAAGATTACAGAAGATGGTGGGCAATGTGGTGCCGTTTTAAATAATTTGAAACTTTATTAATGAAATTTCAATTGTATACGACGTAAATAAAATATTAAAATAAACTTTTAATGCAGGACGATAAACAATCAGATATCTCTATTGGCAAATATGTAGACACATGGATTAAATACTACATATCTGGTTGGACTCGTACATAAACAAAACAAAAACGATAACTATTAAAACTAGATTAACTTTTATATAATATCGAGGAATAGCAATGATTCAAAGCTGTATTAAAAGAAATATGATTTGTTGTTATTCTTTTCGGTACGTCTTCGGACTTACAACGCTTGAAATCGAGTTTTGATACCCGTAGTAGGAAGAGTGCAGAAAAGCCATTGTGTAGCTTTGTGCTTAATTGAAAACAAACATCTTAACTTTTCTCTCAATTTTTTACACATCAATAAAATTACATTTACATTCTCTAAAATAAAACAAACACGTGATTATTTGATATCATGAAGGCATGATGAATCTGTTGTAACTTGTAGTTGACTCCTGAGTTTTACAAAAATAGCACATTCAAAACTACTTCCAATTTGGAAGTTGTCGGTTGCACAGAACTCCACATCCAATTTTCAACATAAAAGCTACTCATTAGTGAGTATGTCTGCCCTAATGAGATGTATAGTCTTCAAATGATGCCCAAAACAAAAAGCATTTGTTAAGAATTCGCCATCTGAGATAGTAACAGTCATGCATTCAGGTTCCTGGACTATAGTTTTGTCCTCAATGGCACGCGATAGATATTTTCAAATGGAAAGCCACGCCTCAATTACTAGGTCTTTCGTAGTTCTTAGAGATGTTTGTTTGTTTTTTAACTTTGCGTAAAGCTACTCGCGGGATATCTGTGCCAGCCGTCCCTAATTTAGCAGTGTAAGATCAGAGGGAAAGCAGTTAGTCATCACCACCCACCGACAACTCTTGGGCTCCTCTTTTACCAATGAATAGTGGAATTGACCGTCAAATTATAACGCCTCCATGACTGAAAGGGCGAGCATATTTGGTGCGACGAGAATTCGAATCCGCGACCCTCAGATTACGAGTCGAACACATTAACCCACCTGACCATGACGGGCCATGCTCTTAGAGACAGCCTCTGTTAAAGCTGGTTTCGATAATCGCTTTGCGCACAGCACAGATAGCTCTTTACGTAGCTTGGAGCTTAATACAAACAAGCAAAAATGTCTCATTGCAGAAAAAATATAAACTGCAAAGGTGAATAACTATCATCCTAACTTCACTTTTTCCCTTGTGTCATCACAGATATTTGATCACACTATTTAACAAAAGTTTTTCTTTTTTTTTTTTTGTTTCTGGGTAGTAAGTGTTATTTCCCAATTGCTTATGCCTAATAAAGTAAATGGAAAAAAAACCTATGTTTCTCTTCAAACAATGCTTTTGTGACCAGGAAGCGTATAACGAAAACATGATGGGAGACTATACATAAAAGTGATTTACATTACAGTCCCAAATCTCGAAAAAACTACTCACTTCTAAACATTTTGTTCATTTGTATATAACTTTAGTTTAAATACATGTAAATCTTGATTCATATGCTGTTTTATTCAGACCTTATGTGAATGAAAATGTGCAAATTTGCCCGTTATTACATAGAAAATAGGTCAACTTCTAGATTTCATTATCCATGTCACAAAAGCAACATTTGAAAGGAATAATGACCATTTTCTGTACTTTTACAACATAAGCGATTAATATGTAAAACATATTATCCAGAAACAAAATTTGTGTTACATAGTGTTATTCATCAGGTAATTCTAGCTTTGTTGTGTTTTCATGCTATGTCTATTCTCATTAAATACATCGCCCTCTGCTTGCTTACAATGAGTCAGCATATTTTGGTTACTGCCCTAGAGCCAACAGAAATAGAAACTGTCTTCTGTTTAAGACCCGAAGAAACGAAATGTTTCTCATATGCAAGAAAAACATACAAAAAAGTACGGAGGAATAACTTATATCTATACATAGTGATATAATCAACGTGTGAAAGGTATGTTTGTTTTAAGTATAAGGTTACACAATAGACTATCTGTGAGGCCCGGCATGGCCAAGCGTGATAAGGCATTCGACTCGTAATTCGAGGGTCGCGGGTTCGAATCCCGGTCGCACCAAAACATGCTTGTCCTCCCAGCTGTGGGGGCGTTATAATGTTACAGGCAATCCCACTATTCGTTGGTAAAAGAGTAGCCCAAGAGTTAGCGGTGGGTGATGATGACTAGCTGCCTTCCCTCTACCCTTACACTGCTATATTAGGGACGGCTAGCGCAGATAGCCCTCGAGTAGCTTTGCGCGGAATTCAAAAAACAAGACTATCTAAGGCTCACCACATGTATCGAATCCTGATTTTTAGAGCTACAAGCCTTGATACCTGTTGCTGAACCACCTAAGGGCTAAGAAGTATAAGGAAATAAAAATGTATTCAATGACCTTTTAAACATATCATTAAATAAACGTGCATCTACAAACATCGAAGAGAGTCAGATTAAAGGAAATTGCGGAGGTAAACTTACTTCACTCTCATTTTTCAACTGGAACTGGACTATCGCTACTAACTAATTCATCTGAAATTAATATATTAGCGTGCCCGTAGTTCAGCCACAAAAATATCTGTGGCTAGTCCACTGAAATATCTTCACTTAATGTTGTAAGATCAATATATTCTTTTTATAAATTATTTAGGCAAAGCATTCACGATGAATAAATAAAGGTACAATAGACAACAACTGCCTAGTTGATAATGACATTGCATAGAAGATATTGGAAGACTAATCTACCAACGTAACTCAGGTAAAAATACGACATATTGAAAGCCTTCAGGTAGACTTGAATAGGTTTTACAGGATCCTATGTGATATCGGGTTGGATTGAAATGTTAAAATGTTTTTTTTTTTAATTTCTCGCAAAGCTACTCGAGAGATATCTGCGCTAGCCGTTCCTAATTTAGCAGTGTAATACTAGAGGGAGGATTGAAATGGACGTGACCTGATTGTTTGACGGCTTTTGTAATATGGTCGATGGAATGAGTGGTGATTTGACCAATGGTAGCCACAAACAACTATTTTCCAGGCCCGAGCATCTAGTTAGCAATAGTTCCATTGTGTTTTGTTGTTACTTTTAGAGCAAAGCTATACAATGGGTTTGTTTACAGCAACAGAGTGTTCCATAAATGGCGTTTTTATGTTTATAGTCAGTTGTTCTTTGTTTATATTTGAAAAAAAGTTTATCCGAATTGGTGTTTTTTTTTAATATTTCCAGTAGACGTTAGTGTTGAGTATATTTTTAGTTACGTGTTTGATTTTCTCACCTTTTATATATACGGAAGGTAAAGAATATTGGACTTATTTTCTCGTCTGTTGTATCAGTTTGTATTTTTGTATTCTTCAACATATTGGTTGTGAAACTGTATAGGTACCCTATCTGTTTAAAACGATATATAATGTGTCGGTTTGTGGACTTAGCAGATGTTTCTAACTCTGTTATTCAAGCACATGATTATTCTGTGGTTAACAAAATATGAGTAATAAGACTATAAATGTATTTACTAGTATGAGCTGGTGTCTTCTATATGTTATTCAAGCACTTGATAATTCTGTGGTTAACAAAATATGAGTAATAAGACTATAAATGTATTTACTAGTATGAGTTGGTTTCTTCTATATGCTATTCAAGCACTTAATAATTCTGTGGTTAACAAAGTATGAATAATAAGACTATAAATGTATTTACTAGTATGAGCTGGTGTCTTCTATATGTTATTCAAGCACTTGATAATTTTGTGGTTAACAAAATATGAATAATAAGACTATAAATGTATTTACTAGTATGAGTTGGTTTCTTCTATATGTTATTCAAGCACTTGATAATTCTTTGGTTAACAAAATATAAATAATAAGACTATAAATATATTTACTAGTATGAGCTGGTGTCTTCTATATGTTATTCAAGCACTTAATAAATCTGTGGTTAACAAAATATGAATAATAAGACTATAAATGTATTTACTAGTATGAGCTGGTGTCTTCTATATGTTATTCAAGCACTTGATAATTCTGTGTTCAACAAAATATGAATAATAAGACTATAAATATATTTACTAGTATGAGTTGGTTTCTTCTATATGTTATTCAAGCACTTGATAATTCTTTGGTTAACAAAATATAAATAATAAGACTATAAATATATTTACTAGTATGAGCTGGTGTCTTCTATATGTTATTCAAGCACTTAATAAATCTGTGGTTAACAAAATATGAATAATAAGACTATAAATGTATTTATTAGTATGAGCTGGTGTCTTCTATATGTTATCCAAGCACTTGATAATTCTGTGTTTAACAAAATATGAATAATAAGACTATAAATATATTTACTAGTATGAGTTGGTTTCTTCTATATGTTATTCAAGCACTTGATAATTCTGTGGTTAACAAAATATGAGTAATAAGACTATAAATGTATTTACTAGTATGAGCTGGTGTCTTCTATATGTTATTCAAGCACTTGATAATTTTGTGGTTAACAAAATATGAATAATAAGACTATAAATGTATTTACTAGTATGAGTTGGTTTCTTCTATATGTTATTCAAGCACTTGATAATTCTTTGGTTAACAAAATATAAATAATAAGACTATAAATGTATTTACTAGTATGAGTTGGTTTCTTCTATATGCTATTCAAGCACTTAATAATTCTGTGGTTAACAAAATATGAATAATAAGACTATAAATGTATTTACTAGTATGAGCTGGTGTCTTCTATATGTTATTCAAGCACTTGATAATTCTGTGTTTAACAAAATATGAATAATAAGACTATAAATTTATTTACTAGTATGAGTTGGTTTCTTCTATATGTTATTCAAGCACTTGATAATTCTGTGGTTAACAAAATATGAATAATAAGACTATAAATGTATTTAGTAGTATAAGCTGGTGTCTTCTATATGTTATTCAAGCACTTAATAAATCTGTGGTTAACAAAATATGAATAATAAGACTATAAATGTATTTACTAGTATGAGCTGGTGTCTTCTATATGTTATTCAAGCACTTGATAATTCTGTGTTTAACAAAATATGAATAATAAGACTATAAATTTATTTACTAGTATGAGTTGGTTTCTTCTATATGTTATTCAAGCACTTGATAATTCTGTGGTTAACAAAATATGAATAATAAGACTATAAATGTATTTAGTAGTATAAGCTGGTGTCTTCTATATGTTATTCAAGCACTTAATAAATCTGTGGTTAACAAAATATGAATAATAAGACTATAAATGTATTTATTAGTATGAGCTGGTGTCTTCTATATGTTATTCAAGCACTTAATAAATCTGTGGTTAACAAAATATGAATAATAAGACTAATAAATGTATTTACTAGTATGAGCTGGTGTCTTCTATATGTTATTCAAGCACTTAATAAATCTGTGGTTAACAAAATATGAATAATAAGACTATAAATGTATTTACTAGTATGAGTTGGTTTCTTCTATATGTTATTCAAGCACTTGATAATTCTGTGGTTAACAAAATATGAGTAATAAGACTATAAATGTATTTACTAGTATGAGCTGGTGTCTTCTATATGTTATTCAAGCACTTGATAATTCTGTGGTTAACAAAATATGAATAATAAGACTATAAATGTATCTACTAGTATGAGTTGGTTTCTTCTATATGTTATTCAAGCACTTGATAATTCTGTGTTTAACAAAATATGAATAATAAGACTATAAATTTATTTACCAGTATGAGTTGGTTTCTTCTATATGTTATTCAAGCACTTGATAATTCTGTGGTTAACAAAATATGAGTAATAAGACTATAAATGTATTTACTAGTATGAGTTGGTTTCTTCTATGTGCTATTCAAGCACTTAATAATTCTGTGGTTAACAAAATATGAATAATAAGACTATAAATGTATTTACTAGTATGAGCTGGTGTCTTCTATATGTTATTCAAGCACTTGATAATTCTGTGTTTAACAAAATATGAATAATAAGACTATAAATGTATTTACTAGTATGAGTTGGTTTCTTCTATATGTTATTCAAGCACTTGATAATTATTTGGTTAACAAAATATGAATAATAAGACTATAAATGTATTTACTAGTATGAGTTGTTTTTTTCTATATGGTTGTAATGTGTTTGTTATTGTGTCTACTGTAAACATGTTGAGAAACCATAGACTATTGTCATTCCATGGTGAAGTGGGATCTGTTGTCAATGAAGGTTAAAGCGTTGTGAGAGTTTGATGACAATGCAGCCGGCTGGATGACAAATGTGTCATCAATGTAGCGTCTCAAAGAACTGGGCTTCTTATCTGACCATATAAAAAGACAGAAAGACTCGTTAATAGAATATTAAACTCAGAAACCGAAAACTAATCGAAATACAACCAAGAATCTCAAAATCTAGTACAGGTGTTCTCCAAAATTTTACAAACTGCCTAAGATCCACAAATTCTATACACTGTTCAAACCTATTGTTAGTTTCAAAACATCACCTTGCTACCACTTAGATGATTCTTTTTTCTTTGAACCTATTTTATCACCACTGCGGGTTAATACTGAAAATCATGTCTAAAACTCAAAACTTTCACTGAGCAACCCAGAGGTCTACGTATCAGATCCTAGGATGAACCCTTTAATTTTGATATTACAGACCCGTTCAACAATGTTCCAACTGAAGAAACCATCCGAATCACCAAACAATGTCTATAGAATGATAATTATCTTACATACAGTACTGACATGAAGGTGGAAGCTATTGTTGAATTAACTATAGCATGTCTACAATCCAGCAACGATTTCTTTGAACAAATAGATAACTCTGTTATGAGATCGCCCCCCAGTGGCTCAGCGGTATGTCTGAGGACTTACAACGCTAAAAACCGGGTTTCGATACCCGTGGTGGGCAGAGCACAGATAGCCTATTGTGTAGCTTTGTGCTTAATTCAAAACAACAACAACTGTTATGAGATCATTATGTTCTCCAGTTTCAGGAAGGTTTTGAACAACAAGACCTCTGTCCTATAGACAAGAAATCCAGCTTTTAAAGATGTTCTGTTGACAATACATTTATAATTTGACCCCAGAGCCATGAAACTTACTAGATTCTTATAACTCCTTAACTCCATAAACAACAAAATCCGCTTCACGACGCAAATTACAATTAACCAAGCCCTGTTGATTTTATAAAACTTGAACGGGACGAAGTACGAATTTCTCAGCTTTTGCATAATTGAGACGAATAGAAAGGATATACAGTCAACCAATCAAAATAAAATAATATAGCGCCTAGCAACGACCTTCTGGGAAGAAGTAAATTTCTTCAGATGTATACGTTTGTGTAGTATTTTTATAACTTTCTTGGCCCGTATTAAACTAGGAGATTTAATAGTAATTTATTTTTATTCATTCGTACTTAATTATTAAACATTAGGTCAAAACTAACCAAACACATTCTAAAAATAGTCCGTGTCTTAGTGATTAACATATTCAGTCTGTGAACCTATAATTAACGTTTCGCGCCCTGATACCACAGCGAAAACGTGTTCTGCCCTTTGGAACAACAACGACGAATATAATCGTTCTTTCTAAGCGGCCCGGCATGGCCAAGCGTGTTAAGACGTGCGACTTGTAATCTGAGGGTCGCGGGTTCGCATCTCCGTAGCGCCAAACATGCTCGCCCTTTCAGCCGTGGGGACGTTATAATGTGACGGTCAATCCCACTATTCGTTGGTAAAAGAGTAACCCAAGAGTTGGCAGTGGGTGGTAATGACTAGCTGTCTTCCCTCAAGTCTTACACTGCTAAATTAGGGACGGCTAGCACAGATAGCTCTCGAGTAGCTTTGTGCGAAATTCTAAAAACAAACAAACAATCCTATCTGAGCCTGCAACGTCCGATCGTAAACATTCTGGAAAACTCATCGACTATTTATCAATCTTGCCTTTTCTCCTGCCAACTTCTTATTTGTTCTGGAGTTTTTCTCGGACACTGCCCAGTCATACTTCATCGACGACTGGGTGGTGATTGTGGTTTCTCTCAGGGCACTTCCATTTCTCTACACAGTAAACTTCTCCAGCTTTGAATTTATAGATCCCCGCTGTCCTGAAAAAAAAAAATCCATGTCTCACAGGTGCCCTGTTGGGTTCAAGGCTCTCTGGACTTCTCGTGATTGCCTAAGGCATCTTCAAATTTGTACTCTCACATAAAACTTCAAGTACAACCCACATCATCATGACGAGAGGGGTAAAGAGAAGCTAAAGTCTCTGATCACCCTCAGTAATTCTCCAAGTTTCACCTCGGAAATTATCGTAGCGAAATTCCTGTTACGTATTCATTGATTCACTGAATTTGCGGTCAGACAAAAGTAGTGAAAGTCTTAGTGGCGGTTACTGTTAATATCTGATCTACTAGTTCAAAATTGTGGACGGGTGCTTGTGCACAAATATCTCAAGTGTAGCTTTTGCAAAAAATTCTTAACACGAAAAAAATCAAACTTAATTATGTAATTAAATATTAATATTCAGTGTCAAAATTTTAATTATCTGTTTTTTAAGAATAAATAGCTTAAATATTTCATTGTTTAGAATTAAGCACGACGCTACACAATAGGCTAACTATGCTCTTCCCACCAGGGGTATAGAAACCCGGTTTTAGCAACATGAGTCCGCATACATACAGCTGTGTCACTGGGGGCTAGTTTCAGTAATGTCGCTTTCAAGCTCTAAGATAAAAAAAAAATCAAATAGAATTCTAAAATATATAAACAAATAAGATGTCTTCGAGGAACTGTTTTTAATTCAAAATATAAGTAGTTGTTCCAGTTTTGCTTTTATCATTTATTTTTAGCCTCAGTGGCATAGCAGTAAGTTTGATAGCTTATAAACCTAGCAACCGGTTTTCGATACTCGTGATGGACACAGCACAGATAGCTTGTTGTGAAGCTTTGTGCTTAACTACAAACATACTTTGACATTATTTCTTGTGTGATTAAAAAATAATTACCAAACAGATGTATTCATAAGCCTCAGTTAAAACATGTTTTGACCGGTATTCTAGGTTAAAATGTCTTCTCAACCTTAAAGACAAGTAATAACTATTAAATACTTTGCTATTGATATATACTTTCACGTGTCCGAGATGCAATGGAGTATATACTGAATCAACCACTTGAAGGCTCTGTATCATAGTAAAAAAAAAAAAAAAAAACACTATGCTGCTAAAACCTAAATTCAGGTTAACTAGTTAGCACACGAGATCACCTACAAAAGTTGTAACATTTTCAAAACAAAACCCAAAACTAGAGAGCTTTCTAATAGTTTACTATTCGTCTTCAGGAAAATAAAGGGCTATGTTTAACGAACGTGACTTGTTTGTTTGTTTTTTAATTTCGCCCAAAGCTAATCTGAGGGTCGCGAATTCGAATCCCCGTCGCATCAAACATGCTCGCACTTTCAGCCGTGGGGGCGTTATAATGTGACGGTCAATCCCACTTTTCGTTGGTAAAAGAGTAGCCCAAGAGTCGAACGCCTTAGCCCACCTGGCCATGCCGGGCCATCACTGAATATGGATGCACCAAAAACTTAGATAACTTTCTTAAATTGAGAGCTGTATTTTGTGTATATATTGTATCCACATAACAAGTTAACCTAAAACGTCGTTAAGTTCCTTTTGCTTCAGTTACCTACTGTTCTGTGTCAGTCACCTAGAGTAGCAGCATTTTTTTTTTGGAGTGGGGAAGTACTAATCTTTCCCCGGGCTCTACTTATTGTACATTAACAAAAGTTTGTCTTGTTGCATATTAATTAAAATATTATCACATTGTGTAATATTTTAAATTTTACATTAAACGTCAGTATCAATATACTTCAAAAATCATTAATTTATTTGTAATAAGTTGACAAGTTTGAAGTGTTAACATATTCTTTAAGATTGAATAAACACATTTTATATTAATGTCATAAAATGGTTTACTGGAAACTGAGCGAATAAAAATTGTGATGACTTGTCTCAAATATGTAGATTAATTTACGCTTAGGCACCTTGATTAATTTAAAGGTTTCATTCACTTATTAAACTTTTCAAATTATCGCATATCTTGAGTATCTGGCTGACTGCACAAAAGAACTTATACACCTGGATGACAGGCATTCTATTGCACCGTTTTTACATTTTAGTATTAGCTATAATAATAAAAAATAACAACCTTTGATTATCTCAATTTAATGAAGTCAGTTAGTAGCAAAAATTTTAATACCGTATTAATTACACAGAACCTGAAGTTTTATCAAACCTGGTTTAAAATTTTCTACGATGTCATAACGTAAAGTGTTTGCAATAAACAAAAACACTTATAAATTATTTACTTCCCGATAAAACAAGGTGACCTAAGACAATGGACAAGATTTTCAAATTTGTTTTTTTTTTAAATGACTTCTAAGAAAAAATATTTAAATATGAAACTTGCAAAGTTATAGACAGAAAATGCATCTAACTTTCTCATTTAATTTATTCTTACATCAAACTTTCTTACCATTTGTGTTGAAGAGGTAAGATAATTATATACGTAAAAACTGCTCGTTTGGATTGAAAAAATATTATACGTAAAGGAACTAACTCCATATAAAATTATTTTCTCAACCCAAACGAGCCGTTTTTACATACATATTTTTCTCTACAAGTGGGTTTTCTCGACATCACTGAGGTAAGATAATTGTTTATAATTAATTCAAATGCAATCAGTAGTAACAAGCAATTAGAACTGCACAACTGATACATTTATTCAACAATAAAAACATAAGATAACATAGCACTTCCCACAGACAAACTAAAAACTAACTGCACTGTGACAACAACAGTTGTGCCTAAACATGGAACGAGCAGCTGTTTGCCTCTTTTACCGAATTCCATTAAATATTATTGATTATAGTGTTTAGAATAATTTCGACTAATTGTTGTTATTATAGTTATACATATAAAGATTATTTTGCCTTGTTGACTCACTACATGGACTAACTAACCTAAACTTCCGAAAAAAAGCCGAAATTTGTGCGAAACCATTAAGGTTTCCGGCAATATGGCATCATTAATTCAAAACATGTCCAGATAATCATTCAATGCAGCACGACAATTGCAGGTTTTGGGTTTCTGTAGTACCGATTTACAACATTAAGCTCCTTGTCAGTTTGTACTGCAGAATAATCTTATTAATGTAATTATTACTTTTAAAGTAGTTTCTTTCATATCTGTTTAGTTAGCTTATTTTTAACCTCAAGAAATGGTTTATTGGAAACGGAGCGCATTAAAGATTGTGATGACTTTTCAAAACTTGTAGCTTAGTCACTTTCATTACCTTGAAGTTTTCCATTCAGTTATAACATTTATTAGCCCTTTTTTTAAATAATCGGATATATTTAGTATGAAACAAACTGAATTAAAGAACTTATACATTGTGATAGTTATTTAGCATTTTAACATTAGCTGTAACAACCTCTTCACTTAGGCTAAAGTTTAACATCTCAACATTAGCTGCCATAGTCTCTTCACTAAGGCTAGGCCCAACATGGCCAAGTGGGTTAAGACGTTGGACTTGTAATCTTAAGAGTCGCGGGTTCGAATCCCAGTCGCACTAAACATGCTCGTCATTTCAGCTGTGGGGACGTTATAATGTGACAGTCAATCCCACTATTCGTTAGTAAAAGAGTAGTCCAAGAGTTGGCGGTAGGTGGTGATGACTAGCTGCCTTCTCTCTAGTCTTACACTGCTAAATTAAGAACGGCTAGGGCAGATATTTTTTGAGTAGCTTTGCGAGAAATCCAAAAACAAACAAACACTTAGGCTAAAGTAACTTCAATGATTATCTCAACCTAATGTTTACTTCTGATCTATCTGTTTATTTTAGTTAACCAGAAGATTTTTAAGAAAGTCGTTAGTGTACCTTTAAAGTTTAAGATTTCGTTTCAACACCTTCAAGTTTTTTGTCACTTAACAATACTTTTCAGTTTGTTTCCTTAATATACTTTAAGTATTTCGTAAGTTATCAACAACATTTTTGATTTATCTGTATTTAATAAATGTAATATTCGTTTTGTATAGCAAAGAAAACGATATACTATTGGGTGGTTGTCAAAATACATTAAAAACAATGTTTTAATCAAAAACGTTTTCTGTACAGATAATAAAAACGTGGACAAAAGTTTTGTCTAAATCAATAAAAAATAAAAACGAACGAATAGTGGGATTGACCGTGACATTGTAACGCCCCCACGGCTGAAAGGGCGAGGATGTTTGGTGTAACAGGAATTTGAACCCGCGACCACAGATTACAAATCGAGTGTCTTAACCATCTGTACTAGATATTGATTTGTTATTCTGTGCGATGAAAAATGTTTCCATTGTTCTTTCTTGTTTGATTGGCTGTGATAATTTCTAGTATTTGTGATAAAGGAGAATTTTGAGAATGAAAAAAGTAATTAATTAGTAGAAAGTTCAGTTTTAAAAATAAACCCAACATCTGTTTATTTCTATCAGGATTGAATTCTACGCTGTTGTTGTTTTTTTCTTATTGTTTTGGACTTCTAATCTTAACTCAAACATTTATGGTTTATTTGTTGATAGTTCATTGAAAACGTCAGATAGTGACAAGCTGTGTTTCATTCACAATACTTACCCACATATGATTCAACATAATGAAGAATATATCACGAACTCAAGGGAAACTGCACACAAAATATTAAGGCCACGTGCAATAAAGAACAAGCGAATAGTTTCAGATAAAGCAACCACAGCGGATGTTAAAAACTTATCTGTATTTATTATTGTAGCCCAAGTAATCATTCAAATATATACATTTTTCTTAGTAAATTAACGAAAGTTAATTAGCTTAAAATTAACGCTTTTGTCGCTATTGAGTCTGGAAGTAATGTTTGAGCCTCTGAAAAAGTGTTTTGAATTTCGCACAAAGCAACAAGAAGGTTATCTGCGCTAGCCGTTCCTAGTTTATCAGTGTAAGACTAGAAGGAAGGCAGCTAGTCATCACCATCCATCGCCAACTCTTGGGCTACTCTTTTACCAACGAATAGTGGGATTGATGACTGTGACATTATAACGCTCCCATGGCTGAAAGGGCGAGCATGTTTGGTGTGATGGGATTAGTAATTGAAACCTGGCATACATAAGCACAAAGAATTAGCTTCTTCACATAGTATCAGAAATGCTAACAGCTGGTAACAGAACAATGTGAAATACTCGAACTCCGTGAACACATTTTGCTAATTGGGTTTTGCAGTCTCAATCAATTAATCACATTGTACTTCAAAATTCTGAGGGTTGACCATGGATCTCCATTGTTCTTTATTCTACGTTCCTTCCTCCATGTTTCCTAATTCATACTTTTCGTCTCCAGTTTATTTTCTAATGTTATCGAGCCATTTGAATCTCTTTCTGTTTTTTGCTCTTCTTTCTGTGAGTTTACCCATTAGAATAGCTGCCAACCTTCCCTCGAGCTATTAAAACGTAAAGCAAAAAAATCATTACTCAACTATGAACGCTCTATATAATATTTTGCAGAAGTTTCAACATTTCTTTTGTTCTTTCCAAAAGTTTTCTCATTGTTAAAATAACTACGTCACCTCACTGGTTAATTAATTAAACTGGAACCAATAAATATTGTTTTTGGTAAAAAATAAAGTTCTAAGTTGTTATCGTATGTTAAACATTTTACCCAAGAAGGTAATCGTTTCTCCAGTTCTAACGAACAAAATGTGGACTTTATCATTGTAGGTAAACAAGTTATTATATTAAGTTTGTTTTTAATTTAATCCTATGTTTTATTTGTTGTGATGTGTTTGAGTGGTCTGTACGTCTCTAAACAACATATCACTGTATGGCCTTTAAACACGTACACTAAAAACGTTGGATTTGGCGATAGCACCCTCCCCTCGAAGCATATTTCCAGAGGGATTTTGATCGATGAATTTTCTCAGTGCTTGAAATATCAAATCAACCTTCATGATATGTTATTTATATTTTTTTTATATTTTCTCTTCTTCTTCACCCATAACAACAGCGACATTCAACCAATCATCACTCATTTTGTTATGACATCGGAAAGTTATTATGGCACTGATGCACAGAATTCCCGCCAAGCTATCACGTGAAACAGATAAGATGTAGTTGCTAGGATACGGCCTCATGGACCGTTAAGTTTCGCACCGCGCATGCGATTTTCGTGCCGAGAGCTGAACCTAGTAAGTGCACTGTATGTGTATGCTATACTGAGCTTCTAAGCTAGTAGTTGAATGTTTTGAATACATATTTGCCTAAGGATTAAGAAACGTTAAGTGAGTATAATGAAAGAGGAATGGAACATGCTCAAGCACTCTCTATCTAATTATCAAGTCGTTCACAAGTATTAAAAATGTGCTAAACTTTAAAACTAAACAATATCACATCAATACTCTTCTACTGTGGTTTACAGTGCCATGACTTTTCCAACCACTCCCAAGTAGCTGACAACTTTACTCCTGTTATTTCTTCCAGAATCTAATAAGTTAAAACCAGGTAAGATATTGTTTTCTGGTCCTTTTACAGCTGGCGATTCCTTCTCTCCTGTAATGCAACATCACAAGAAATATTAAAACATAAAGCTATTAAATATATGCGCAAATATACTTTATTTTCAGAATTACATTTCTATTAATGTTTAATACGATATTTTACAGATTTTAAACTTTACAATGACGGTGGTAACTGTTCAAAAATGCACTGGCACGATTACCTGCTGTATTATGACTGTTTTGTTAAGTTGCTGACCAATTTACCTTGGTAACAATTTAGTTATTTTATTACATATAGATTGGTTTATATTTTAGAATTCTGTTAATATCAAGAGTTCATTCCATTTACTTTCATTACGAATAATTCTAATTGATCGTTTTATGATACTATACCAATAGAGGAGTAACGTTAATGTTTACGTTGTTAGTTTGTGGAAAGATAACCTATGGAGAAAACTAGATGTTTACAACTATTGTTTCGCGAAGCGTACTGACGTAGGAGCTTGTTCACTATTGAGAACCGTCTTTGTATCTTTATGGATCGATCCACCTGGGACTCGCATTGTTTTCAACTTTTCCTTCACTAGTTAAAGCTAAACTAGTACTACGGGCTCCAAGGATTCGTACAGAAACTCTTAAGTGTTTTTTTTTTTAATATATTTAGCCGCAGATTGACTCTGAAATCTTTTTGTTCTACTTATTTTCGCGAAATAGCTTTATCACGAGTAGGACTTCATCACTATGACGTATCATGTACAACATTACAAAACCATAACTGTAGAGTAAAAATAAAAACAGTGTAATGTGTGCTGCTATTTGTTACAAAAGAGCATCACTCAAGAGAAATATAGAGCAACAATAAAAACATTTATATATCAAAGATGTACATTTTACAATCACATTTACAGGGTGATAATAGATTTAATGTGATGTATTTTATTATACACCACAGAAAATTATACTCAAGAGAAATATAGGATAACAATAAAATCATTTATGTATCAAAGACCATACACAAGCATAGTTACATGGTGACAAGAACATTCTTATATGTGTGTTTATGCACTATAAGGTAGCAATAAAAGTATTGTTAGATGTATTGGTAATATCGATAAATATTATACAACTCTAGATGAAGGATAACAGCAATGAATATTTTTATATATATTATTTTATATCCATGGCAGAACACAGTTCTAGTTATAGTGTAACAATAAATACAATGAAATACGTGTTGTTATACGTTGTGGATAGACATAACAAAACACAGCTACAGATCACATTAAATACAGAGTTATGTACATTGTTATATATTGTAAATTTTTTATATTTCTATATGACATTATATAAAGTTCAGTATAGAAGACCTTTACTATGCAGAAAGGAAAGTAAAACTTTGATTTTTTTCTATAAGTTTATTTACATGAATTTAGTATTTTGAATTTACTGGAATCGTGAAGGAACAATACAATTTTAACAGTTCTTGTGCTTGTCCTGGTGAAACCGTAATGGCGAAACGCTGGCTGAAATAAACTTTATTATTACTGTTATTATCTGTGTGATAAAATACTTTTTGTCTTATCTTATTGTCAAAGTGTTTAAATCTCTCCAGTATGTACTATAATTTAAAAAAAAAATTCTTTCTCATACTTTATTCAGCTGGCATAGGCGATGACTTAGCGGGAAGAATACTTTTTATTTTGCTCCGTGAGTGTTGAAACTGTCTCCAATAATATTTTAGAAATTATATTACACATTCTATACACACACACACACACACACACATTATCTTTTCCGAAAGGAGATCCAAGACCGCCTGAAGGGATAACCTGTTTTAACCTCTCGCCACCACTATGCACTAATATGATATCTGTCTGACAGTCAGTAGACATTAAAATGATGTCACAAAAGGGATACTTAACGTTGCAATTTGTAGTATCGAGACGTCAGTAAACCACGTGCAATCTGTGAATCACGAGAAGAATGATGCTCTCTGTAAGCTACAACACAGCATGACACGTGAGTTTCGAAAAGAAGAAATAAAAATAGTTTTTTCTTTTAATTTTCATCTTATTTATTTACTGTAGAAACAGAACACTTTCAGGGACCCTGAGAAAGTACGTGTTGCTTAATACAGGGAAATGCAGAAGAAAACACAAGAATGTTTGTTACAAATGAAAATGTTTGCTTTTTAAAAGTTTTACTGGATTGTATTTGTAGCCACATGAATTCAAAATGTACGGTAGCAAACACAGGAATACTTTTGTGATAAACAAATAAGCATCACGTGGATCGCTTCTCAGCAACATGTGAATATCAGTTTCTTCTCCCCAAAAAAACAACAACAATTATTCCATCAAGTCGACGCCTATCGCAGCCAATCAAACTCATAATTTCTTTATCGTTTAGATACAAATAAAATAACCATATAAATAAGTTGCTATATTAGGGATGCTGAAATGCATAATGTTTAGTGCATACCGCTTATATTTGGATAACAATAGTCTAGAAAGCTTTGTCCCTCAGTGAGAGAGCGGTAAATTTATAAACTTACAATGCTAAAATCTGAGGTTCGCTTCCCAGCGATGGACACAGCAGATAGCCCAATATAGTTGCCCTCCAAAGCAAACACTAGAAAGTGTTAATTGTCAGCACAAAAGTTATCACTAATACATAATAGTTGTGAGACATTCTAAAACTTACAAACTATGCAACGCAACCCGGTTAAAATGTTCGTATAATTTACAATCTCAGCATTTTATCTATATGCCGTGTTGTTACCTTGTGAAAGAACAGAAACAGCTGAATTGGTCAAATCCGAAACTTCCAGAATGTAATGTATTAATGTGACTTATTAGTTTGTTTTTGAATTTCGTGCAAAGCTCCCGCGACTGAAAGGGCGATCACGTGTGATGCGACGGGGATTCGAACTCGCGACCCTCGGATTACGAGTCGAGTGCCTTAACCATCTTTTTGTTTATCCCAAAACATGCACGTGCGAAGTCAATCTCTATGGTAGAGACTGCAAGTAATTTTATGAAAAATACTGTATATTATTTCGAACTGTGTCAGAATAATTGGAACATTCGTATGCAAACCCTCTGAAGTTCATTATAATTAAATATCATTTCATTGTAAATTTATATCATATCAACTGTCATTCACGGTATTCTACTGGTTTTTCTATTTATAACTTCGCTATATTTTCTGTACTATAACTGTTATACCTTGCATAATCTCCATCCTTCCTAAGAGCTCTAATAACTGTTCTTTGCGCAGTCTCCACTTCTACTATAAGCTTAACTAACTGTTACTTGCACGATCTCCACCAATCTAAAAGCTCTTCTAACTGTCCCTTACACAGTCTCCACTTCTACTATAAGCTTAACTAACTGTTCCTTGCATGATCTCCACCCATCTAAAAGCTCTTCTAACTGTCTCTCACACAGTCTCCACCTATACTATAAGCTTTACTAACTGTTCCTTGCACGATCTCCACCCATCTACAAGCTCTTCTAACTGTCCCTTACACAGTCTCCACTTCTACTATAAGCTTAACTAACTGTTCCTTGCACGATCTCCACCCATCTACAAGCTCTTCTAACTGTTCCTTACACAGTCTCCACTTCTACTATAAGCTTAACTAACTGTTCCTTGCAGATCTCCACCCATCTAAAAGCTCTTCTAACTGTCTCTCACACAGTCTCCACCTCTACTATAAGCTTTACTAACTGTTCCTTGCACGATCTCCACCCATCTACAAGCTCTTCTAACTGTCCCTTACACAGTCTCCACCTCTACTATAAGCTTTACTAACTGTTCCTTGCACAATCTCCACCCATCTACAAGCTCTTCTAACTGTCTCTCACACAGTCTCCACCTCTACTATAAGCTTTACTAACTGTTCCTTGCACGATCTCCACCCATCTACAAGCTCTAAACTGTCACTTGCAGAATCTTTACACAGCTACAAGCTCTACTAGAGAATATACATCTACTATGATATGGCCTCATGGACAATCAAGTCTTGCTCTGCGCATGCGGTTCCCATTCAGAAGCTGAAACTAGTAAATGTATTATACATGTATATCATAATGAACTTCTAAGTTGGTAGTTGAATGTCTTCAATAATATTGTCTCATATACAAGTTGCACTCTCACTATAAGCTCTAGTAAATGTTCCTTGCACAATCTCCAGTCTTGTTATAAGATTTACTAGCTATTCCTACCATAAACTCCATGAATAGTTATTGTTTTCAAAAGCATTCCTACTTCAAACCCTACTAGTTGCCCCTCTACTAACTTTTCTTTTACTAACAGCCATATCATTCGGCCATCACATAAACTATATTCATACTACAAGCCTCACTGGCTATCCTTTACATAAATTCTACTCCTAGTGCAAAACTTGTTTTGTTAACCCTAATTCAAATCTATTTGGTATACAAAGTACCTCTTTAATTAGAATCCTTGTGACTACCCTTTCCATGAACTTCACTCTGACTGCAAATCTTACCTAGTTTCTTTCTTCCTGCTCCACGGTAGCACAACACCATGTCTGCGGACTTACAGCGCTAAAAAACAGGTTTCGATTCCTGCGGTGGGCAAAGCACAAATAGCCCATTGTGTTGCTTTGTGCTTCACTATTAACTACAAGTCTTTCTTATTTTCACCTCCAACTGCAATGTATCTGTCAACCGTCCCTTGTATTACCTTACTTGTATCGAACTTGCTGTGCATTTAACTTCTGCACGACCTATTTAAGCCTACTGGCAGCGCCATCCGTTATACTCTTTCATTCGGAAGTTTCAATGAAACCGTCTCCTATTATAGCATAAATAGTTAGTAGCAGATCACAAGCTGGAAAAAAATCAACTGATATGCATTTTTCATTGTGATTTAATAATTAGAAGTTGTTAAAAAATCTGTTAATCATAATTTCACTTGTTTGTTTGTGAAGAGCAAAACCACTAAAGGGCATTTTCTGTGGTTATCGCGTGAAATCAAACCCCAGATATTAGCGTTGTAGCTCAGTAGACTTATCACTGTCCCACCAAGGGATTCACAATATCGTAATGGAATATATACTCTTCAAAAAAAGAAACGCAAAAGCTCAGAGTATGTGAAGTTACGCGTGTTAAGGCACTGATTGTCAGACCAAAATGACAATGAAAGTTGTGCACTTTGAAAACGGAGGAAAACATCGGATTTTTCGCCAAAACGCATGCGTGTCCAATAAATTTGTTTGAGAGATATGCATGTTCTGCAAGTGCAACATGTGCAAAATCCCTATAAAAGTGACGGGTTCTCGGTTTCCATAGCTCAGTGTTAAGCCACCGACACGCAATACAGTTACGCCAAGACTGACTGAAGCACAACGCAACAACGCCATTGGTCGCTTGGAAGCAGGCGAATCTCGATCAGATGTTGCCAGAGCTGTGAATGTCCACTCAAGCACCATCACAAGACTATGGAATCGTCACCAACAACATGGATCAACTTGTGACCGTCCACGATCTGGCAGACCTCGTATGACCACGCCCGCACAAGATCGCTACATCCGGTTACGTCACCTTCGGGATAGTACCACCACTGCGACGTCTACTGCCTCAACCATACCAGGGCTGCGTAGGATTTCCGATCAGACCGTACGTAACCATCGACGAGATTCTTAGGCCCCATGTGCAACCCATCATGGTGAACGTCATCGACGTTTTTCAACATGACAACGCCCGTCCTCACACAGCCCGACTCACCACTGTCTTCTTGAGACGCCACAACATCAACGTTTTTCCATGGCCCTCCAGATCACCACATTTAAACCCCATCAAACATCTTTGGGACGAGTTGGACCGACGTCTGCGACGGCGACAACCTCAACTGCAGACTCTACCTCAGCTTGCAGCAGCTTTGCAGGCTGAGTGGACAGCCATTCTACAGGATGTGATTCGTTATCTCATCGCTTCCATGGGCAGGAGATGCCAAGCAGTTATTGATGCTCACGGGGGGCATACTCGTTATTGACGTTGAGCGACGTTAAACGTCAACTAGTGAGCGTGGACTTCGCCTTTGCAGACTTTGGATGTTCAGCAGTGAATGTGCAAAGTTTCACACATGTCATACAGAACTACCCGGAATAAACTTGTTAACAATATGTCTCAAATTTTGCCTTTTGCGTTTCTTTTTTTGAAAAGTATATATGTTAACATATGAGTTTTTGCACACACAAATCCCAATAACATGAATGCTGTGTATTAAACATAATGGACCCAGCACGGCCAGATGGGTGGGGCTATCGACTCATAATCTGAGAGTCAGGGGGATCAAATTTCCATCACACCAAAATATGCTTGCCCTTTCAATCGTTGGGGAGCTATTACGTAGCGGTCAATCCCACGATTAGTTGATAATAGAGTAGCCCAAGAGTTGGAGCTGGGTGATGATGACTAGCTGCCTCATCTCTAGTCTTGCACTGTTAAAGTAGGGAGAGCTAGCGCAGGTAGCCTTCGCGTAGCTTAGCGAGAAATTAAAAAACAAACGAAGAAACAAATATTAAGCAATATGACACACAGAGACACGTGCGAGACTGAAAAGAATAAACCAAATTCAAAAATATTGGAAAATTTATCTATTAAGAGTTTAAGGCTAACAAACTATTTGAGAGTAGCAGACAAACTGTTTAAGTAGTGCAAGAGCATCCTTCTAACATTCTCTTTTTGGTGCAGGAAATAATAGATAAAATAAAGATTGGCTGTAAAAAAACTTGTTTATATTTATTTGCAGTTAAGAACAAAGCTACACAATGGGCTATCTGTGCTCTGCCCAACACGGGTATCGAAACCCAAATTCTAGCATTGTAATTCCGCAGCCATGCCGCTGTGCCACTGGAGGGATATTCGTTAACTGCCTAAGAAATCAAATCATTCAGTATGGCCTATCTTGATTTTCATATATGACTTTGTCAATTTTCTGATTTTTTTCAAGATAGTTCCAGATATTAAAGTAACACCTACAACCCTACGTTAAACTTTTTTCCAGCTCATTAACAAGAGCAATTTTGAGAAACTTCCAAATTAACAACAGGATTCTCTCTCTTGGTTATTAAGTTTCATGAATCCCTCCTCTATGTAAAGAAAACAAATACAAGTTCAGCTTCTATAATTAGCAATAAAGTAACTCTTAACAATTTACAACATCAGTGTTTATAAATCTAAAAATTGCAATAATTAAACCATCACAAAAATTTAGAACATTTTAAATATAATCACAATATTTGCTAAAATACAATTTTTTTTTTCATTTTTACTTACTTGTTGTCAGTAAACTGTTCAGTCAGCAAATAATTTTGATGTTTTCATTTTCTATGCTTTATTAGTACAATGAGATAGATGTTCGGATAGCTGGTGAGAGAATCAAACGGTGATACATTGGTAGCAACTTAAAAGTGGGCTCAGACTCTTTAGAAGATAACTTAGAGCTAAAAATATTTTACTTGAAATTAATTCGTTAGTCTTTCTCATTTTATTGTAGTTCCAAAATTATCCCTGTGGATAATTAGACCAGTTTGAACTATCTGTCTCTATGGTGTCTACACTACTGCACTTAAGAATGGTTGTTTTTATTATATAGTGTTTCCATCCTTGTTGTCACTGAAAGATCAGTTCCTAATGTTATACTTGTATAGTGTACAGGGATTATCTGATCATAAACTATGAAAATGTTTCAAGCAAATTTTGGGCAACAATAAAAACATTATTATCAAGATGACCATTATACAACTATATTTACAGGGTGATAGTAGAATTAGTGTTATGTATTTTATTATATACTACAAAAAATCATACTCAAAAAATATAGTATAACAATAAAATCATTTATGTATCAAAGACCATACGCAACCATAGTTACATGGTGACGAGAACATTCTGATGTGTAAATTGTTTGTATATCGTGTTATGTAATACAGCTTCTCTCAGTGAGGGTGTTTGTGTATCATGTTATGTAATACAATTTCTCTCAGCAAGGGTGTTTGTGTATCATGTTATGTAATACAGCTTCTCTCAGTGAGGGTGTTTGTATATTATGTTATGTAATACAGCTTCTCTCAGTGAGGGTGTTTGTATATCATGTAATGTAATACCACTTCTCTCAGTGAGGGTGTTTGTATATCATGTTATGTAATACAGCTTCTCTCAATAAGGGTGTTTGTATGTCATGTTATGTAATACAGCTTCTCTCAGTGAGGGTGTCTGTGTATCATGTTACGTAATACAGCTTCTCTGAGTGATGGTGTTTGTGTATCATGTTATGTAATACCGCTTCTGTGAGTGAGGGTGTTTGTGTATCATGTTATGTAATACAGCTTCTCTGAGTGAGTGTTTGTGTATCATATTATGTAATACTGCTTCTCTCAGTGAGGGTGTTTGTATGTCATGTTATGTAATACAGCTTCTCTCAGTGAGGGTGTTTGTATATCATGTTATGTAATAGAGCTTATCTCAGTGAGGGTGATTTCTAACTTTATAACTACTAGTTGTTAATCCATCTTTTTCTTCTGTATCTGGAGGGAATTTTTCAACCTTAATTACCATAACAGATCGAACAGTTGGATCTGTAGAATCAGTGTAATTAAGACGCTGGAAGACTTCTTACTAAATCAATGCTTTCTATACGTATAGAAGTTTGCTTTTCCGGTCATAATTTAGCAACAGTTGCTATTTCCTAAAGGCTTTTGGCAGTTCCTAGTAATGCATCCTTTTAAGTTGCAACTGAAACGTTTATATCATGTAGTTTATTTTCTCCATTCTAAATCATTAATTGTCTCATTAATAATGTGAGCTTTTCTACACTTCTTGTGAGGAATACCCTACAAACATTATTACGACAGTTTTATAGACACTTTGAATGTTTTGGTGGCGGATATCTTGCAGACTTTAGTGTAACTGCACTTCTTACACTATCTCATAATTCTATACGGTACATTTAACTGTTTTTTGTGATTTTAATGGATTATAGTTCCACCATCAGCTGATCAGCTTCCATTACAAATGTGTACTTTCTTTTTTTAGTTTAATATAAATATATTAATCATTTAAAATATTTATAAATTGATTACATGCCAATAAATTCATGATTCCATGTAAAAACCCAGAATAAGGTAATATGGCAACTGTTTTAAAGTCTTCATCAAGTTTGGCCAACGTGTCATCCTTTCATCTTACATTTATTCTAAACGTAGTTTTAGTAAATTTCCGTCTGAAGTTATGCTCTAAATAATGTAGTATTAACGCTTAAAATGTATTGCATTTGTCTGTTGGTAAACTCCTCTATGTTGTTAAAACCGGTACTTCAAAATGAATAGCTTAATGTCTGTCATTCCATCCATCCACTTTAGAAATTATTTGATATTGCACCTTATATGCCTCTCATTGTACCTTCCGTCAAAGTCTGTGTGTTTCTTGATTAGCCATGCCGTTGAATTAATCTGCAAAAATCCCTAACGTTGTGAGACAGTAGTCGGAAAAAGATCCTGCTGCAATAGATGGAAAAACAATAATAAAGATAGTTGGATAGTTTATGAATGTTTGAGGTTACAATTCTCAACAGTTGCAGAGGAAACTTTGACTGGTTTTATCCTTGTATTTATCAGTTCAGTGTCCATATTATTTTTTTAATGTTGTTCTTTTACGTCATTGATATTTTTTAACTATAATTTTTGTGTATTATACATTTTATAATTCTTGATTTACTTGGTATATCTTCATGAAATTTGGTAAACATCTAACTAACATTACACGTCTTTTGTGTAGAGGAATAAGATTTTTTTTTAAATTAAGTATTTGCACTAGAGATTTGGCTTTAAAAATTGGAGCCAGTTTAAGTCCAGGATGATTTTCACTCTTAGGTTAAAAATACTCTTTTCACCTTCAGTTTTTGATTTACATTTTCATAACCTCTGGGACCTCTTGAATGAATATTAAACTGTGTTGTTTTTCTCAGTAAAACTTTATATATTTTATCTGTTATTTATTCTACCCTAACACTACATAGGTTCGGTCTATCTTACCAACCTAGTAACCACAAAAAGAAAATAAAAAACGAAATAAATTTAAATTACCTCTTATTAACGTCTGGATTGATTGCAGATTGTAACAGAGAATTACAATAGTTCATTATGTATGGTCACTATGGAGATGTAATATCCTAGTAGAAAAAGGCAATGGTACAGTCATAGAATGCATAGTATTTACACTGCAAAAGCTCATTGAATAACTTTTATTGTAAGTAATGCTACTGAGGCTTAAATGGAGTACTTGAAGAAAATTCTGTGACCAGTCTTAAACATTTTTCTATCTTTTCAATCCTATTTACTGGATAGCATTCTTACTGATCATTGGTAGTGCATTTCCTAGGATAAAGTTAATGGGATTGGGTGTAGCATAACTGGGTGGCATTATTTTCTCTGTAGCTTTCAGTGCATTGATGCATTTTCCTGCTCTGGCTATCATAGTGTTTATGTGGCTGGTGAAGTTGAGTTGCCTGTAAAAGGTTACTCCGAGGTAATTCAATGTGTTTCTTTTTATCTTAACTTTCTTCTCTTCCATTTTGGTTATTGAATTCTTTGTAACATTTTTTTGTGCTTCTTTAAATTCTCTATCACTTTTTTCTGATCTTATTTCCTTTCTTTCATTATTTTCATAATGTTTTGGTTTCAGTTTAATTTTAAGCATGCGTCATCGCCTCCCTGATGTTCAGCCTGGATTTTATGTTATTTTTGCTTAAATACTTATTTTCTTTTCAACAATAAAATGTTTTTTTTGTTGGGTGTTTTTTTATTATTATCATTCAATAGAAAAAATAAAATAAGGTCCAATTTGTTTAACTATAACATAAATATGTTATAGATATATAGTTATATATAAATATGTAACTTCAGATGTCGTTATTAATGTAATCAAGGTTCCCTGACGAGTCTAACTTTCCCAATAAAACAATATGGAATAGAAATTACATTTTCTCATCAATTTTCTCGTATATAGGACACTTTGTTGTGCCTACAATAACTACAAAACTCAAACTCATAATTCACAGCCCTAAACTAACTTATTAACTAACAGACAAACTGAATATATAATGAAATTAATAGAAAAATGGCTGAAACACTCAATCATTTAATATGGTATTTCACAAAATTTAGAGCCATAAGCAGCGAAACATATCTGAAGTTAGAAGAGAACACCAATGATTGAAGGTATCTTAGTTGCTATGATAACCCAAACCAGTAAATTCAAAACTAAAACAAGGACTTTTCCCGATAAGTGTATACAGTCCTATTCTCTATTCAAAGAGGCACTTCTCTACCGGGTCTAAAGTGGTAGAATGTGTCTCAAATCCATTCCCAGGCACTTCTCTATCGGGTTTAAAGAGGTAGAATATGTCCCAAATCCATTCCCAATTCTACCGCCTACGCCTTGAGTTGAAAAGCTTTCTTCATTACTGCAAAATGTCACTGAAAACCTCAGAAATAACTAGTATATCGTTAAAATCTGGCTGCATGCAATACTCTTGATAAGAAACAGATAGATGTGTTTTTAGTGTAGTTGATAGGTGTGTCTTTCTCTCAAGTCTGTGGATTATAATTTTTTATTGTCGCTCTATCATCTGTAGATGCAACTATTATTAACTTTGCTCTGAAACAGAGAAATTTATTTTAGCGTATTTGTTAAATGTGGCACTCTTTCAATGCTATGGAGAAAGAGTTTCTATTGCTGCTTTGTTATCTGTAGATTGTCGTCTTCGCACAAAACATACTCTCCCTTTCAGCCGTGAGGGCGTTATAATGTAACGGTCAATCCCAATAGTCGTTGGTAAAAGAGTAGTCCAAGAGTTGGCGGTGAGTGGTGATGACTAGCTGCCTTCCCTCTAGTCTTACACTGATAAATTAGGGACGGCTAGCACAGATAATCCTCGAGTAGCTTTGGGCGAAATTAACAAACAAATAAATGTCGTCTCTTTTCAAACTGAAGGAGGTATTAACCTACAAATTTGTTCAGTAGTGATAACAGTTCAATTAAAAAGTTGTCTGTGTTTCTTCCAATGAGTAGGTCCAATTTTGTAAAATAGAATTTGACGCGAAATGCGTCCTTTGAACTTAAAACAGTATCATTTGGCTACGCATGATCCAATAAGTTAAAGATGACCAATAGCAGCATCAAAATTCTCTCATGTTAAGAAAAAGGGTTTATACTGGATAAGAGACGTAATTCTGAGAGGGTATTCAAAAAGCAGAATGGCATCCATTAACAAAATAGACGTTTGGTACATAAATAAATAAAAATACCCATGAAGCAGCAAATGGCCTTTGCCGACACAAAAGTCCGTGCATAAGGGGCCATTACTTAATGGAATTTTGTTGGAAAGAAGTGAGGAATCATTTCAAAGCGTAAGTAATAATAACTAATAAGTTGGATATCTTTTGTTTTTTTTTTATTATTAGACTTATGTCGTTCTTCTAGTTGAATTATTAATTTCCAATACAGAGAAATACATGGATATTGTATTTTCGAAAGTCTGTGGAAACCATTTTGGAAAGGTACCCATCTGTGGCCTATAGGCACTACGCCATAGCAGAGGCTAAAATATTTGTTTGTTCACAAATACAATGTATTCACCATGACAGCACGTTATTCGAAGTGTCCCTAGATATTTATCTGATAAGAAAAACTGGTGAAACTCTGACTACGCTAAAATGGAAATAAGTTGATAGTACTTTTGCCGTATTATGAACAGTTGAACAGCCAAACAAGTATTTAAAAAATCAGTTGTTTATGACGTATATTTTTATTACAAGACAATAAGTAGTGTCATCCAATAATGTAAACAAAGTTTTCTATATCTGCATATGTATACTTAAACGACAGTAGGTATGCATATGTGTGTATTTAATGAAGTATTTAGTGTATTACTCCCTGCTGATACATCGGCAAATCTACCGATTTACAACGCTAAAATTTGGGGTTTAATTCCCCTCGGTTGTCTCATCAGATAGCTCGATGTGGTTTTGCTATAAGAAAACACACACATTTAGTATATTTTCATCGAAATTGATTTTTTTACGTAAAATAATACAGTTATATAATTAATTCTCAAGCTGACATGTATTTTCTATAATGATTAGTTGTGGATTTGGACTACGTCCAATTTGATATTCAAGTACTTAATAACGTTATTCTTTCATCAACTGTAACGACGAACTTCCTACGACTGAAGAATTGCGTCATGACAGTTTGAAGCTTAGAAGTCACAAAATAATATAGTAAGTAATTAATTTCGATTTTAAAAACTTATCCAAGACGTTCAGAATTATCCATCTTCATAACTGAGAACAGGATTTATAATAAAGCCTAAACCAGCCAAAAAAAATATATTTACCAAAAATGGTTTAACCTTCTCCGTCCTTTTCCATGTTTTCGGCACAGCGGATATCTTGTGAATTGCAGCGCTAGAAACCGAGTTTCGAAATCCGCGAGAGATATAGCCCTTTGTGTAGCTTTGTGCTTAACTAACAAACAAATGTCCATCTTTTGTTAGTTATAATTGTAGATTTTCCACATTATCTTACTTTATAGGATGTATTATTGTTTGCTTAAGTAAAATATGTTGAATGGAATAAACAAAAATAACATGTTCGATAAAAACATGTTTGATAAAAAATAACATGTTCGATAAAAATATGTTTGATAAAAATAACATATTCCATAAAAATTAACATGTTCGATAAAAATAACATATTCCATAAAAATTAACATGTTCGATAAAAAATAACATGTTCGATAAAAAATAAAATGTTCAATAAAAATAAGGGAGAAACATAAAAAAATCAATCTTATTTTTTATTCACAGTTTCTGTTAATAATTCATTAAAAACTGTGGAGAAACTTTGTAAAACGCCTTTTAACCTAAGGCGAAACACAGTCCATAGGATAGCGTATTGGGCTTCGGAGCTGATAGTCCGACATTCGTATCGTATTACCAAACACACACAAATTTTGCTCCCCTCTTTGTGAGGGCGCATTGTAAAAGTAATGGTTAAATTAAACTATGTAATCTGACCCAAGTAGCTCAAGAGTTGACGATAGGTGATGTTGATATAGGGGCATGGAACAAACGAGATATTATTTCTTAAAGCAATCAAATCCTTCTTTATCCGAATTATCCTCTCTTTCTTCCTCCTCCTTATTTCTTATCACTTTCACAACTCATCACTGTCTTATATATTAACAGATAATACAGCACCTGGATCGTTTTTTCTTTTTGAGAAAACTACATAAATTTAATTTTAAAATACTGTCATTAAGAATTCATTTTTGGATATATTTTCATTCACAATGTTTTTGTTTACTCTACTATAATTATATTGTTTTACTATCCATATTGCAATCTTTTATTGTACTCAATAGTTGCCTCATGCCACACTAACTTAACTTTTTTTTTGTTTAGAATAGTTCAAAAGGTTCCCAGAGATCTGTTAACCAAAGCAAAATGAGTGGACAAATTTTCATTTCAGCACCAAATGATTTTGGCATTAATTCAGATTACTTAATGTCTAAAGCCTGTATTATCTACAATGATTTTTACTCTGACAAAATTTAAAGCATGTAAATTTGATTTTGCAAGTAAAAAATTTAAAACTAGAATGTTGGGGTTAGTTAGTTTGTTTGTTTCTTTAAATTAGAAATGATAATATTTCTTTCTAGCATTTCTGTTGTCTAAGCCTATATGCCGCCATTTCCACTCACATTATGATCAATTTCGTACCTTCACATCACTAGGCACGTAAGAGGATCAGGCTCTTAAACTCTTCTAGTCAATTTAGGTTTCGATCGATAAAAGTATGCTCAACCGATAGAGAAGCCTCATGTCAATTATGGAGCTTGTAAAAGCAAGCATTTCCCGGGTGCTCCGTTATCATAATTCATTATCATTTTCTATGATTACGAGCTGCAGACAAATGAACACCTACTTCGAAAATTTGGGACATCATCTACGTGAGCACTTTAGAAATACTGTCAAATTCCTTGCCTCGAGTTTAGAAGTGGATGAATTTTTGCTTGTTTGTTTTTTGAATTTTGCACAAAGCTACGCGAGTGCTATCTGTGCTAACCGTCCCTAATTTAGCAGTGTAAGGCAAGAGAAAAGGCAGTTAGTCATCAACACCCACCGCCAACTCTTAGGCTACTCTTTTACCAACGAGTAGTGGATAGATCGTAATATTATAACGCCCCCAAGGTTTAAAGAGCGATCATGTTTAGTGTGACGGGAATTCAAACCCGCGACCCTCAGATTTATAGTCGAGCGCCTTAACCACCTGGCCATGTAGGGCCGAAGTTTTTGCTTCTTTGCATAAGCCTTCGTTAGATTTTTTTTTTTTTATTTCACGCAAAGCTACACGAGAGCTACCTGCGCTGGCCGTCCCTAATTTAGCAGTGTAAGACTAGAGGGAAGGCAACTAGTCATCATCACCCACCGCCAACTCTTGGGCAACTCTTTTACCAACAAATAATGGGACTGATCATCACATTATAACGACCCCACGGCTGAAAGAGCGAGCATGTTTGGTGCGACTATAATTCGAACCCGTGACCCTCAGATTACGAGTCGAACGCCTTAACCCACCTGGCCATAACGGGCCTCTTCGTTAGATAACGAAGACTTTTTAAAAAGATGCCTGTGAAACGTCGTCCACTTTTTCAGTCCAACGAACTGTTGTCCTTAAGAACCGCAACTCTATACAACCTAGTTTGTGCCAAAGTGTTCCAAAATAAATAAACAAAATCTCTTAATATTACTTAAACTCGCAATTCGCAAAAGTCGACTTTATACGTTGTTTATATTCTATTTAATCTTGAGTTAGGACAAGAGCATTATAAAGGATTCTAATAAACAATATAAATATATCTGATAATACAGGTTTACATATCAACCTGGTGGTTAAAAAGGAAACAGAGAGTACTATAATGACATACTGTGTACTTCCTTTCATGTTACATTTATTTACTTTAAGTAGCCAACCTGACAAAACAGGATTTTGCCAGCATGACTTGTTTAATCTAGTTGGCAATCAAGACAAACATTTATATCTGTCAACTTATCAGTAAGTACGAATTGAGAATAAGGTCTTACCTTACGGAAAGGTATTCAACCACCATGAAGAATGAAAAGTGAACTTATGTCGGCTTTTTCTCAGTAAATTATTCGAAAGAATAAGATTAGAAAGTATTGGTCAACTGACATCCTGTATAGTAGTCCAGTTTTTAAAGTTTTGAGCAGCATAGAGGCAAGAAAGGGTGTTAACAGTAAAAGAGTTAATTTGCTTATTCTTAAGCGCAAAGCTATACAATGAGATATATCAGAACGACTGGTATGGGTATTAACGCTTTTACTAATAAAGCACAGAACAACCTTCCTCGGTCATCATCAGGTAAACAAAAAGAGTTTCCAATTGACTTTTGCCGGGCACATATGGTGGAGATGAGAGTATAAATGGGTATGGGATCATAGGGGGCGTTGTAATTAGATGCTAGGCTATTAATTAGTATAGGTGTTCCTTTATATGATTTTATTTTTATTTTAATTGTTGTATGAGTAGGGCATCTTTGATTTTGCGTTTGATTATATTTAAACTAATAAACACAAATCCAACAAAAACACACAAAAACCAATGAAATAAAATACTACTGCAAATGAAAAAACAATACAATCTCAGAAAACCTCTATTTCTATCTACGAAAGACCGACTCACGCACACCACAACTATACGGCACCCCCAAACCTCAGAAAGTCGATTGTACACTATAACCCATAATGTCGACCTATGAATAATTTAACTACGACCTCGATAAGTATATAGCGTAGACATTTTCTAAATATGTAACATCAGCCGGGTCTTTTTAAAGACTCTTTTAACTTTAAATCTATTCTTAATCAACTAAATTATCAAGTCTACATGACCAGTTTTGATGTAATCTCCCTCTTCACAGATGTCCCAACGACTGAAGCCTGCAAGATAGCTTTAGAACTTTATATCCAAGACTCGTTAATACACATCCCCAGCAACCAATTAGCAACACTTATAGAATTCACCACCATCAAAACTAACTTTGTGTTCAATAACCAAAACTAACTACAAATAAATGATCTAAGTATGGGGAATCCCATATCACCAGTTCTAGCCAACATTTTTATGACACAGATTGGATCTTAAGCGATCAATTCAGCCTTACACCAACCACTATACTGGTACAGGTATGTTGATGATACAATTGCTGGATTCACATTTACAGAATACACACTTAGTTTTTTCAATCACGTTAACACTATACAACCTAACATTAAGTTCACCTGTGAACAGGAAAAAAACTAACCAAGTAGGCTTTCTTAACCTCAAGTTCACTAGAACCGATACAAAATTCAAAACAAAAATTCACAGAAAAATCACCCATACTGGATTATACATTCCATGGGATTCAGCACATGAAGCAAAACAAAAACTCAACATATTAAGAAACCAAATAAACATAGCCACAAAACTATGGTTATCAGATAAAATTAACGATGAAATCAACAAAATGAAACAACACTTCATCAACATCAACAAATTTCCTCCAAAAACCGTGGAAAAAATTATAACCACACACCTAGATCAACAACAAACAAACAATAATAAACCCCAAGATACAACAAACTAGAAAACCTTACACTACTACATACTATATGTTCCCAACATCAGCGAAAAAATAACCAATATTTGGAAGAAAAAAACTTAAAACACAACATTCCAGTAAACACCAAATTTATTCAAAAACCAGGTACAAAATTAAGCATCTAACTGCAATGCTCCCTACAATTCCATACCCGTTTATACTCTCGTTCTTAGGACAAGTGCTGGGCAAACAATCTTTTTTAATCTGAAGATGACCTAGGGAGGTCGAAACGTTATTCTCTGTTTTATTCATAAAAGTGTTAACACCCGTACCAGCCGTTCTGAGATACATTTTTATTTCAAGTGGGTTTCTCGTCATCAAGAATGAGATATTTGTATTCTGCCCATCGTGAGTATCGAAACCCGATTTTCAGAGGGATATAAACCCTCAACGTACTGCTAAGCCACCGGGTTTAATTAATTAACAAAATAATTAGATAATACGCTTAGAGCGGATTCATCTTAATAAATCTGGAGGGTGAAAAAATGTTAAATGTGTGGTAAATAAAATGGTTGTATTAGGTCATTCTGTAGTATCAAAAATCAAACTTTTATTGGATTGTTTAGCACTTATTTGAACGTCAAACATTATTAAAGTTATATATTTTTAGTTTTCTATAAGCAGCGTGGAATTAGCATTAAAAATATATTGTGATAGAGTGCACTGATCAGTATTTTGTTTTTTAAAATGCAATTTTCCATTTCTTTGAGCATTTAATCTCAAATGTTTCGAACTAGGCCATATGAACTTTTACGAAGCTAGGAAGTTGACTTGCTTTCTCTCCTAACCGCCACTTCATCAGTCGCTATAGAATTAATTAGAAGATTCGAGATGTTAGCGTGTTCGAAATATCTTGTAAACAACTGATTTATAGATAAATAATGATAGAAAAAGTGAAATGTAACAAATACGCCAGGTATAGAAGTTGCCAGTATAAAAGGAAAATATAAACTGCTATTTTTGGTTATATTAGTGTATTATGAATTTAAGGAAAACACATCTACTCTCGAACCTGTAACCGTCTTGAACGTATCCTATAGTTACGAAACTAGTTGGCATAACGAGTATATGTTTGTTACGTTTGAAATAATAGATATTCCTACTTCTAGTCTGAGCGTGACCCAGTGGAAGATAGCGTATCAAACTGGTAATTCGAAGTTTTTAAGGCTTAAGAGGTGATGTTATCGTATACGTCTTGCACTTTCTGCTGTGGGTGCGTTATAAGAGTTGCCAATCAATCATTCTACTTTGTTAAGAATAGCTTAGGCGATGGGTGCTTTTGACTGATTACACAGGCCTGCGAATTTAAACCTTATAGAAGTTGTTTTGGTTTTAATAACGGATTTTCAATAATTCACCTACGCAGATTTCTAAAATAATATTCATATGACTTAGGAATTTGCTTTAGAAATCGAGAAGAGAAAAATGCTCTTGTTTAGATCAAAGTATTATTTCGTTTACTACAATGAACATTTTTTGTTATTACGTTTGGTAACAAAAACACAAACAAACTGAAGAAAAGGGAAGAAAAATGATGTCAAACGAATAATGTATCCTCATTCATCCTCTCCTTTTGTGTGAAATCTGCGTCTTCCAGTCGTAAACTACGTGTTGTGGTCTTTTGTTTTATGTATTACGTTATGATGGTTTGTGAAAAATCTGCACGTGATGGAAAAAAAATGGATATCATTTTCGGATTCAGTGTACAAGAATTACTGTAGAACAACTAAAAATCCAAAGTCAATAAACCGATTTCGGGTCTGCATTATCTTCTTTCTGGTCCCGACTTTTCCCGACTATTTATCACTTTGTGTGTCAATTATGTGTCTTGCAGGTAAACGAACATGAAAGTTCTTACTTCTTATTGCATCCTCAACGAGAGTATTTTGTTTTATTTGCAACCACACTCTGGTTTCAGGTCTTTCCCTATGCGAACCTTCAGGTTACTTGCTTCAACTCATACACCGTCTTCATTGATAACCAGCGGGGGACTCAGCGAACAGTAAAAATCATGGTTTGGTTTTCATAACTGAATAATAAATCATATTTGGTAGTTTCGTTTATGAAATGCCAGCTAACTCGATTACGCACACAGATGTTCATAGCGTCAAAAATAACTACTATATATATTAACGGATGAGACCATATTTATAGGTTTGTAAAATTACATGAACACAATTATTATTCTCAGAAATGTAAAAGGAATTAACACACAAACACGTCTTTTCTTGTTTATGTTTTGCAACTTATATTAAATTTGTTTTTTTTTTTAATTTTGCACAAAGTACCACAAGGCTATCTGCGCTAGTTGTCCATAATTTATTAGTATAAGACTAGAGGGTATGCAGCTAGTCATTACTACCCATCGACAACTCTTTGGCTTCTATTTTACCAACGAATAGTGGGATTGACCGCCATATTTTAACGACCCCACGGCTGAAAGGGTGAGTATATTTGGTGTGACGGGGATTCGAAACCATGACCCTCGGATTACGAGTCGGGTGTCCTAACCACCTGGCCATGCCGGTCACTATGTTCAATATCGGAATGAATAGAATGCGATCCAGGAAAACCAAATTGTAGAACAATATGTTATAACCGTTTTTACAACTGTCGTACAAACCAAACGGTGAGACTTCTCTAATTTTATTTTCACTGTTTTCCCTTTCTTGTCCTAAACATTAGCTCGAAAAGTAAACATTTAATAGCTAACATTGTATGGTGACAAGAGCTAGCAACTGTTTTAACATTTCTTTACAGGATAATGTTAAACTATTTGATATGGTTTACAGAGTCGTTTTCGCTCACTAAGACTTGATTTGTTGGTCGTGTCTATTACTCATCAATAACGTAAGAGTAATCATTATAAACTTTCACACTATTTTGTCATCTTTTGTTTGCTCAGACTTTGTGTGTTAAAGGATAAAATACCTTAAAAATTTGCATAAGAAGAAATGTTACAGGTAATGCAAACATTCGTGAATTCACCTTTAATAATAATTAAGTAATCTACTTCCCACTGTTTGCTTAGATATTCAACGATTATTAAAGATATCATAAGACTTCATCGTAAAGGACAACTGCATTTTTATTTCTAATAAATAATGTTACACACACACACACACATATATATATTGCAGTGTTCGACTAAACAAAGGTAGCATACATGAAAAAAATACCGTAAATACTTGCGTATAGTGTGCAGTATATTATTTTGGCCTTACATCTTAGTTACAAATTAGTTCGCCCACATATATAGTGCGTGGAACAATTCTCACCGCTGATCAACGTTCGTGTAGCGAGTGATGTATTATTGTGTTGATTAGTACACGTCCGCGTGTGAGTATCATGACCAACTAATTAACCTTATTAATGACTGAACAAACAAAGACTGAACTTATAGTCACTTACAAATTGTGTAAACTTGTTTTTAAACATTGGTCTGTACATAAAGCATAGAAGAATAACTTCACTTGAATGTTAATGTGAATGTATTACAACATACGACAGTAAAATCATAGAAGAATAACTTCACTTGAATGTTAATGTGAATGTATTACAACATACGACAGTAAAATCATAGAAGAATAACTTCACTTGAATGTTAATGTGAATGTATTACAACATACGACAGTAAAATCATACAAGAATTACTTCACTTGAATGTTAATGTGAATGTATTACAGCATACGACAGTAAAATCACAGAAGAATGACTTCACTTGAATGTTAATGTGAATGTATTTCAACATACGATAGTAAAATCATACAAGAATGACTTCACTTGAATGTTAATGTGAATGTATTACAACATACGACAGTAAAATCATACAAGAATTACTTCACTTGAATGTTAATGTGAATGTATTACAGCATACGACAGTAAAATCACAGAAGAATGACTTCACTTGAATGTTAATGTGAATGTATTTCAACATACGATAGTAAAATCATACAAGAATGACTTCACTTCAATGTTAATGTGCATGTATTACAATATACGACAGTAAAATCATAAAAGAATGACTTCACTTGAATGTTAATGTGAATGTATTTCAACATACGATAGTAAAATCATAGAAGAATGACTTCACATGAATGTTAATGTGAATGTATTTCAACATACGACAGTAAAATCATACAAGAATGACTTTACATGAATGTTAATGTGAATGTATTTCAACATACGACAGTAAAATCATACAAGAATGACTTTACATGAATGTTAATGTGAATGTATTTCAACATACGACAGTAAAATCATACAAGAATGACTTCACTTGAATGTTAATGTGCATGTATTACAACATACGATAGTAAAATCATCTTACGATCCAGCGCAGAAAAACTTCCGAAGATCGAAAATCTTTTTTTCCGATCATATTTTAACTGTTCATTATTAGCAGGTACCAGCATATAAATCATTATGTTTTCATGGTTCACAAAATTAATCCACTATACTAAACCTAAAAGATGAATGTCGAGTGGTCGGCCTCTTTGTCACTGTTGTTCCTTTTTTGACTTCCGGTGATTTGGTAGCAACAAAGGATGATTACGTTAGAATATAAGATGTGTTCAGGCAATATTCGAACTTAAAATTTCACCTGGTAAATACTGGAAAAGGCCTGTTCCCGAGTATTGTGGGCACTTCATATTTAAGCCCAGAATTTTGGGCAAAAGTGTGCATTATATGACGGTATTTACTGTAAAAGTACTAAAAGAAGAAACAAAATGAAAGGTCGATATGCAAAATAATGTAATAAAACAAACAGTAAAAACTGTTGTTCCATAACTGTTTAAGCCAGAGCTAACTATAACTTAATATTCATATCAAATGAATGTTATATATATATTGTATATAAACTAATATCTCGAACACTATACAGTATACATCATACCATCAAGTTATAAGTGAGCGAATCGTTGTCGATAGTTTGTTTTTTCTGAGGTACTTGCTCAAAGCTACACAAATGCTAAATGTCTCTTCTTTTTTTAACTCTTACACACATAATCTGACAAACTAAACACTTGGCAATGCCTCGTTCCTGACATCAGTTTCAAAATAACTTACAAGTGATACAGCGATATGTCTGCGGGTTTTTAATACCAACCTGTAAGTGGGTTTTGAGACTCGTGGTGGGCAAAACACACATAGCCCTTCGTATAGTTTTGTGCTTCACTACAACTTACAAAAGCGTTATTACCAAACACGTGACCAACAAACGTGGAGTTCGTGAATGCTGTAATTTCGAATACGAATATCGTGATTCTAAGTATTGCTAGTACATTTTTGGATAGACAATGGAAATAAGCACTTTTAATAGGAAAATTAAAACCAAACATCTATCGTAATAAAATTACATTTTACTATCGTAGATAATGCTGACACTAGGCTTCGAAAGACTACGCAATATAACAAAATTTTTACTTTTTCTTGTTCCTGAACAGAAAGTGTTATTTCCCAATTGCTATGTCAAAATTAAATGGAAAAAAACACCTATTTTTCTCTTCAAACTTTGCTTTTGTGACCTGGGAGCGTATAATGTGTGTGTTTTTGTTATAGCAAAGCCACATCGGGCTATCTGCTGAGCTCATTTATCATTTCAACCGTTTCTTGCACTCATCGTCCAACTTATCTTTGACACTCGTAATGTGTCAAGGAAACTCAAATTTCTCAGAAAAAATAATTGTATTAAATATATTTTTGTTCTAAAACCCTTCTTTGTATTACAGCTATAACCATACCACCAGCAGATTTATCCAGCGATTAGCTTGGAGACTTATAACGCTATAATTCGCAGCTCGATCTCCGCAGTTGGCACAACACGTACAGTCCATTGTGTATCTTTGCGCTTAATAAAAATACATATATGTTGGTTCCAAACATAAATAAATTATTTATGAAGTTTTAGGTCTACATACATATATACAAACACACCCGTTTTCCATGAACTTCATAAATTTATAAATTACTTTCTATAAAGTAATCGTTAAATACGATAATACAGAAAATCTAAAAGTTCAATAAAACCGCTAACTAAAAATTTTACTGGTCAACAACTTTCTCTGCTACAAGATAAAACGTAACTGTTTCTAAGTAATTTAACGAAGCTGATTTTAACAATTATGTACAGAATTACTGATCGCCTCTAGTTTTCGAATTATGACAGATTTATTTGAACTATTTTTATATATCATGAAAATAACAATATTTCTTTAATAGTTTTATTTATTCATTGAAAATTACACTTAAGAATGCAATTTGCATGCATTGATAAGTTTCTGTCAGTATCACAATATGAACAACAGTAATTTATGGGTTAATGTTCCCTTTGTGTAAAAGTTACAACATTCACACTAACTTTAGATAAAAATATCCATTCTTGAGGAGATGTTCAGTTAATAATATTTACATTAGTATATGAACATTTGAACAGAAACATGAAGTATCTTGTTTTCTGTAGCTCAACATTTGTATAGAAACACAAAGTATCTTGTGTGCTGTAATTCAACATTTGTACAAACATACACAGTATCTTATGTGCTGTAGTTCCACATTTGTACAGAAACACAAAGTATCTTGTGTACTGTAGCTCAACATTTGTACAAACACACAAAGTATCTTGTGTGCTGTAGTTCAACATTTGTACAGAAACACAAAGTATCTTGTGTACTGTAGCTCAACATTTGTACAAACACACAAAGTATCTTGTGTGCTGTAGTTCAACATTTGTACAGAAACACAAAGCATTTTGTGTGCTGTAGTTCAACATTTGTAGACACACAGAGTATCTTGTGTGCTGTAGCAAGACTTTAATGGTAACTTCTGGAACTAATAAATTCCCTTGCTGTAAACAAGAATCAACAAATTCTCTATACTGCTTTGATAGAGACAAGTCACGAATCAGATCATTTAGCTCTTCTTGTGTGATCAGATGAGGCAGTTTATGTTGAGGTACCACAAAAGTAGAATTACTAGATGAAGAGGATAAAGATGATTCATTGCAATTGTTGTACGATAACTTGTATGTTTTTCAATTTGCTGATGCATGTGACATTAGTAGACCATCCCCATGAGGTACTGGTTTCATTTCAAATTAGATATCTGAATATTTAGTGTACTGTATAATTTTTGCCGAATATCCAGAACCACTAGTTATGCAAAACTATCAGTCAGTTAGATGAGCTTTGGGCTCACGCCATATCTTAGGAACTGTAAATGGCATATCTATAATCTTCCAATTCAGACACAGTGTCAAACCATATACGCCAACTGTACAATAGAAATGTGGAGCGTAGTATGTTTATAGGTTACTTTTTTACACCTAAAGTAATGGTATTAAGTTACATTTACCTTCTGTGTGAAACTGTAAAATATTTCCCACAACTATAGTAATAAACTGCTTGGGTGATTTTTTTTTTACTTTTGGACTTTATTTGAACCGAAGGACACCAGCATTTCAAATGATTTTCTAAAAAAAATGTAAACGAATTTATGTTTACAGAACCAAAGTTTAAAATATTTTTAAAAACAATGTTTTGCAAAATTTGATTTTATTATGGGTATGATGGTAGGAAGAAGATTGGACTTTGTTCTAACTGTGTATGGAGTGACGCGAAGTGGCCAACTGAGTGAGTGAAAGGCAACTGAAAAAGAGTCGTCTGACTACGCCTCTTTTGTGCTCTGTCGGAGAACTTCTGAAATGTTCTAGGAAACTGAACATGTGAGAAATTTGTGTTTCCTGGGCAGAGCACTTGAACAAGGAATGAAGCAAACGTGGTGCAATTCGCTGCAATTATATCGAGAAAAATAACATATGAACACATGAATATATTTGGAATTTTACACCAATACAATACAGTCAAGGTTTGAAGTATTCAAAAATTTATGTCTTTTACCCATTAAGTTGTTCAAGTAAACTTAATTTCACAACATAAATCTATTCTAATGAGTTGATTACATGGTCCTTTGCATAGTATAACAAAATATTACAATAACTCAAATCTAGAGACGAAAGATAAAGTCTGACTACACTTCTGAAATCAGAACCACCAAATTACCATGAAACACTTTAATTTTATCCATGTATCTCAGGACGGCTGGTAAGGGTATTAACACTTTTACCAATAAAGCAGAAAACAACGTTTCAACTTTCTTAAGGGAGGCTTAACCTGAAGATGATATAAGAAGGACGACACGTTGTTCTCTACATTATTAACAAAAGTGTTAATACCCTTACGAGCCGTCCTGAAATACATTTTTAATTCAAGTAAGTTTCTCGTCATCACGAGTTTTATTCAGTAGTATGTTGTTTGCTGTCTAGTTTTATCTGTAAACGCAATGCCTTTAGAATGAACTTTATTATTATAATAACATAATACAAATTTTTATTAAAATTCATATTATTTCTATAGTTTCGAAAAATAGACAATAGGATGACCTTATTTTCTCTTCCATCGTTTAGAAGGTTTCACTGGTAAAACAATGTAATTAAAATTTATCGTTTAAGTAAATGTGGAATCTGAAGATAACAACGAACAACTGTCAGACTTTTTGTTTCGCGTAATTTAAAGGATGTTGATATTCATATTATCACTTTATCTTACTGTGTGGGAAGAGAAAGCATTTCTAATTCAACCAAATGGTCCTAGAATTTCTTAAGAAGCGGTACTTTCCGTTTTAACATGCTGAGCTCTTCTATTGCGTTTCTCAACAGCCCAAATTAAAACCGTGACTGAAAGGTAATTAGTAAGGAAATATAAGTAAAATTATACAGACAAAAATCAAGGTTTTTGAATGTAATGTATGCATAATATGTGAAGTTGGAGACGTCAGTCCCTCGCGTTAATAGATAACCCAATATATAACTTTGAGCTGGAAAATAACAAGACCGACGGTCTATCTTTAATAGGCCCGGCATGGCCAAGCGTGTTAAGCGTTCGACTCGTTATCCGAGGGTCGCGAATTCGAATTTCGGTCGCACCAAACATGCTCGCCCTTCCAGCCGTGGGGGCGTTATAATTTTACGGTCAATCCCACTTATCGTTGGTAAAAGAGTAGCCCGAGAGTTGGCGGTGGGTGATGATGACTAGCTGCCTTCCCTCTTGTCTTACACTGCTAAATTAGGGACGGCTAGCACAGATAGCTCTCGAGTAGCTTTGTGCGAAATTCCAAAAACCAAAACAAACTATCTTTAATAGGTAGACTCAGCAGACAGCCCAATGTGGCTTTGCCATAAGAAAACACACACGCACACTATCTTTAGTAACGCAATAGATGATTAAAGCTAAATTTTATAAACATGAACTAAAAATAATAGAAAACAAAATAAACCCAGTTGCACAGCGGTATGTCTGCGGACTTACAATGCTAGAAACCAGGCTTCAGTACATGTGGTGGGCAGACAGCCCATCGTGTAGCTTTGTGCTTAACTACAAATAAACAGAAAAATAAAACAACGATTGACTGAAATAATAATTTTTTAATAAACAGCAGAAAAGTAATATTAGAGATGCAATGTTCGAAACGTAATACTACTAAACACGATTCACCTTTCATTTGTTACCATGTTACTAAATATCAGACTATTCCGTTATGCAGTTCAGGGCTGAAAGAGCCGAAAAATAAAGCCTTGTGGCAGGGGATGCTGTTTGCTAGTTACCCTCATTCTTGTCAGTAGTTTGAAACCTACGAGGATGTGTTCCTTGGAGTTGGCCTGTTAAGCGCACATATGTTTAAAGGTTGAGATATTCAACTGTAAAATTACCCATGTGTTTCACAGAACAAAAACTCTCAGCTATTGATAGTGCGTTATTTGCAAATTTTACCATGTGTCATTAAATATAAAAATAACCAGCACACACCGCTCGTGAATTTTATAAAACGAAATAAGCCAATACTTACAGGAATACACATGAAAGTTTTTTTTTCTTATCAGTACTGAGTTATCTTATGTTAAAATTATTTCTTTGTCGTTAATCTCGAAGCTACATATATAGGCTATCTATGATTTTCTCACCACAGGTATTGAAAGTCTACTTTTTGTCATATAAGCCTACAAACTAACCGCTGAGCCACTGTAGGTAGATTGATAAATAGATCCACGTTTCAGTTTCAGCTAAAGTCTTATTAAAGTGATGTTATGTTTACTTTGGAGGCCAGTCGACGTCTCATTGTTTAAATTGTCTAGAGTGTAAACCCGACAATTTATGGTGTGTGACTCTATGCTGCAAAAATTTAAAAACTCTTTTTCACAATTTGCAACCAAAAGAGCACTGCAAGAATGTAACAAATTCAGCTGTTTGATTGGACAAATCAAATTCAGCTGTTCGATTGGATAAGAGTAGCCCAAGAGATGGCTGTGAGCGATGTTCACTAGTTGCTTTCCTTTTGTTCTATCAGTTCAAAATTATGGACAGATATTAAATATAGCTCTCTGTTTAGCATTGCGTGAAAATTATAAGGGAAACAAATAAATATTGTTCAGATTTAGAGTAAGCTAGAGCCAAATGAAGAGTTTTTTTTTTTTGTTCTATCTGTTTTTGGTTTTTCTCATGAAAACCGTGTAAAATGGAGTAATATACAAGGAGTACTCTTTAACAGATGTCCTTAGAAACAATTTTTTGTAAAAGGTATGATTAGTAAGACTAATTATACATACACTTTATTATACATCAGTATTAATACTTTTGTTCGTGTACCCAGTAGAGATCGTAAACAAAGAGTTTCGAGAGCAACTAGACTCTAAGCTTATTTTTGTTTTAGATTTTATTAGAGTTATCTTTCGATATTTCCTGACTTTTGCAGATATCTTTGCTACAGTATTTCTTCCACCTAGTCAGACGGACAGCCTTTCTTTTAACTGGGTTAACGGTTAAGAGTTGTTTCGCATATCCAACATTATTGTTTTAACCTTATCTTTATTCTAACAGTAATGTTCTCTCTGCTGAGACGAAGACTTTTCAAAGTTACCAACACAAGATTTTAGTTAGTTATTAGCCTATGTTTTTATCCATCAGAAACAGATGCAGGTTGATCACGTGAAATGAGAACGGTGTGTTACTTGGCAACTCATAGAGTGTGCTCGTAATCATATAATATGGCTGCTAGTGTATTGTTAACTCGTTAGTTATGCTGCAAAATGGTTGTTTTTATTACCAAAGTTATAAGTAAATCTGAGAAAGATAATTTTAGCGAAGAGCGTAATTCAAACATATGCATAAGGATTTACATAAAATGAACATTAGTCTGTCAATCAGTCTGATAGACGAATTTATGTTTTTTCTTAATTTTTGTTTTCATTCTACTGGCTTTCTCGAGTTATTGGGAGCTTGTTACTCTGAAGTTAGTTTGTTTACTACTAAACAATTAGTGTAAAGTGCTTATAGTGTTGTTGTTTTATTATGTTGTTTATAATACTATTGCCATCTATTGACAACTTTGTTAAATATTGATCATATATTGATGAAATGTAAAAAAGACGTGTATAAGTGATAGAATAGTAATTGTTCAGCTGACAAAGCTCCCTCGATGGGCTATCGTTAAATTTAAGGACTTTCAACGCTAAAATCCAGTGTTTGATTTCTCGCAGTGGACGGGGTACAGAAAGCCCGTTGTATAATTTTGTGCTGAAAGCAACACTAAATAAAGCATATATTTCAGTACTTTTTAAACTTGGGATGTTGTTTGAAAAAATGTAAAAACACCATTATTTAAGTTTTGAATATTGTAAAAAAAGAATTTTGCGGAAACGAAGGTAGACGTTAACTTTAATAACGAACCAATAGTTCGTGCAAACAGAAAACATATACAAGCCTTTTTTACTTCAATTACATTTTAATATGCATAGAGGTCCCAAATTTATGTAAGTTTTATGGAAAAAGACTTTTAATAAAAAAACCTCATTTAATGAATTTTAGCAAGCATTATTAATGTGGTACAAGCCTCTGAATGTTCGCTTCCTTAATTAAGACTTCTTTTTTATCTGGAACATCACGAGAAGTAGCCATTTGGTTTATTTCAAGAAAAATAATCGATATGAAAGTACATTTCCTAGCATTCTCGATATTTGTCTTTTAAAGTAATCAGTGAAGACAATAAGGAAGGTTCGAAAACTTGTTAATTAATGTTAATAAATTATCAGTTCAAAGACACACTCATTCGGAGACGCATTGCAGATTGTAATTCTATGTTTTTACGTCTTTCCTACAAACATCGCGAACAGTCTAAGTTGTGATCATGTCAGGACTGTGAATTCGAGAATTCATGGTTCGCATCTCGCTATCGTAAAGGCACGCCCGCACTTTGAATTCATGGGCTCGCTAAAAGAATAACAGGAAAACCCGACTATTCGGCCAGACAAGAGTAACTGAGGAATTGGATGTGGGTGCTGTTTTTTTTTTTTTGTTTGTAGTTAAGCACAAAGCTACACAAGCAAAGAAAAACAGGGCCTAGCATGGCCAGGTGGTTAGAGCACTCGACTCGTAATCCGAGGGTCGCGGGTTCAAATCACCGTCACACCAAACATGCTCGCCCTTTCAGTCGTGGGAGCTTTATAATGTGACAGTTTGTAAAAAAGTAGCCCAAGTGTTAGCGCTGTGTGTTGATGAATAGCTGCCTTCCATCTAGTCACACACTGCTAAATTAGGGACGGCTAGCGTAGATAGCCCTCGTGTAGCTTTGCGCGAAATTCAAAATACCTTCCCCCAAAAAAAAAAAACAGCGCTCACCACGGGTATCAAAGCTCGGTCTCTAGCATTGTACGTCTGATGTGCCATTATAGGCAGGGTACTGTTAATTAACTTTTTCACTCTAGTCTACCAACTAAAACGTAAGGATGATTATACTCAGATAGCCCTTGTGTAGCTATATCAAAGATCGGGAATAAACAAACAAACCTACCTAGTGATGATACAAATTACCAATAGATCTGTTTTACGTTTTTGGAGGGAAAAAATGGTATTCAGTGCTTTTACATGAACAACATATACGAGTACCAAATAAATATTTTTTACAGAAACAATATTAAAACGTCAGTATTAAATTCTGAAAAGTTTATCTATAAATGTAATGAATGATTTTTTTTTTTCAGAAAATCTCTAGCACTTGAAAAGCATGCAGCTGTTCAAATATACTAGTTATTTTCAAACTGCCTCACATTACATTTTATGGTGTAACTATTCAAATATAATTTACAAACACTTATACACTTACTTAAATAAAATATCAATAACTTGTTAAAGAGTTTTGAAGCTATAAAAAGTTACAGGACTGTAAAAGGTTTGTGTATATCATTTGAAGCACTTTTTACTTAACTAAATAATATACTTTAGTAACTGGAGAAAGAAAGGGTTTAGAAGCAATTATATAATTAGATAAAGCGTAAGACTTACAAAAGAATGTAAAGAGGTAAGTGGTGCGCAATTTTTGTAATTAACAGCTTTGTTGTTGAGTAAAAGGCTTCACAATGGGATGTGTTGTGTCTGCTTTTTCAGATTTTCTGACACGAAGTTTTCACTGATGAAGTTTTTGATATGAAGTGTTCAGTGATGGTATTTTCACGTGCTTGACAAACTGAAGTCGTCATCACTAAATATTTATCAGATATCCGTTTGATAACTTTTGTTTATGACTCAACCTAAAAATAAGGTTTCTTTTATGAACGCCATATATTTGAGTAATACAACACATCACGTGATAAATAAAGCTCGTTCAGGCTTCTCTGATGTATCTTTACAAGTAAAGGTGAGAAGTTCTCGAAACGTGTAATTTCCTGTTAGTGTAGCTACAACGTGATCGCACTTTTGACGATAACAGAAGGGAAGATCTCAGGCTGATTTTACTTAGTAGAACATAAGGCAGAAAATAGCCATTGTATATTATACAAGACGTAAAAAAATCACGCGTGCACGTGCACCCTCTCAAATCCGCACGCGACTGAGGTATAAGAGAAAAATTATTATTGCTACATTGTCTTCACTCAGGCTTACATGTTTCATAAATTATACACAACCTTTGATACTTCGAAACATAGAAAACAAAAAAATATTTTTTCATAAAAAGTAGTGTTATTTATCAAGAATATAAATGTTTTCCGAGACATATTAATCTTAAAATATTGGAACGATTGAAACGTGTGTTTTTTTAACGATTTTAGGCTTATAATCTCATTATACGATATAGATATATGAGGGGGTTTCTGTTTATCAACTGTATATGTATAATTAATATACATGAACGGAGAGAAAAGAGGATGTTGAATGTAAGGCTGGGAACCGATCTTATAGGCTCCCAAATATTGTAATGTTGTCTTTTGCAAAGCTAGTCAGTTCTTCTAAAAATGTTAAGTTGATGGTAATGGTATTTCTTCCAGTAAACACATTACAATCAGTGTAATGGTCTAACCTTGAACTGAAATTGAATACGTAACTAAAACGTCAGTAACATAAAATGCGTTTAAATCTTTGTCTCACACACGTTTACCTGGTAGACATAAGAAAACAAAATAGTGTATTATTAATCTAGTGTTAACGCTGCAGGGCGAGTGTGGTCAAACGAAGTACACAGCTTCTTCATTAGCTTATAGCATTGATACAACGGGAGAAAACTTTCTTTGATGACAAATTGGACTTTTAACAATAAATATATAATTAACTTTAGACTGTAGCGTTTCAGTACATAGTTTATGTGTAGTTTTTCATGCATAGTGGTATTTGTGGACTGTATGTAGAATTACCTTTAATCGGGTATTAATACAGATTTATATTCAGATACTCGTTTGAGCTATATGTCCGTATTTCATCAGGGATGGGGTGACGTAATAAATTGTGAATCCAAAGTTTCGTCCTGTTACTGCAAAAAAAAACAACAAACAAACAAGTATTTAATCAGGGAAAAGTGTAACTGAAAAGTTACTGATGTATACTGTTGACTAGCTGCCTTCCTCCAATCTTTTAATTCATAATTAGAGACTATTATTCATACATGGATTTTAGGTAGCATTGTGCGAAATTCTAAAACATACAGACGTATAATACAGAGTCCATTCGATTTTTATTTTTAGTGTTAACAAATTGTTTAGTGTTCGTTATTATCTTACTAATGTAATGCTGATCTGTGTGTGAACAAACCATGTTTTGGAAATTGAATCCTAATTATAATGTATTTTACACTCTATCTCACTTGGAATTAAATTATACTTGTAAAACATGTTTATGAATTTTTGGTTAGTCGGTAGTTTAAACATTTCGTTATTTCTATATTTTGGAATGTTATCAAGTAATCAGTCGTTATAGATGGTATAAATATGTTTGTTTGACAAAATAGAAGCATGGAATGAAAATTTGAAATGTGCCTCAGAAACATAAATATGACTTTATTACAATTTATGTCATACCAAATGTCATGTAAAATATATTACAATGGTTTACAACAAGATGCAAGCAGTAGAAAAAAATTAAGTATACTTTAATTAGGTTGTCACTTATGAA